>NC_069509.1:134062523-134072523 GCF_027579735.1 Bombina bombina | reverse complement strand
ACAATTCCTGCATAGTTCATAAGTGGCAAGTTTTGCCACAATGCTCCCCCAGAACCAAGCCGGCATACCCAGTCTGATCCCAACGGATTGGCTTGGGGAGGTCCGGAGGAGTGTTCACAGATCAAGGTTCAAGTTCAGTTTGTCTGGACAACCCGTCGGCATTGCCGTTTTGCTTCCCAGGTCGGTAATGGATTGTTAAGTCAAACGGCTGCAGCGCCAAACTCCAGCGCAACAGCCGGGCATTGTCTCCGGATACCCTGTTCAGCCACACCAACGGGTTGTGATCTGTGAGCAGGGAAAATTGTTGTCCATATAGATATGGCTGAAGTTTCTTGAGGGCCCACACCACGGCCAGGCATTCCTTTTCGATGGCGGCGTAGCTAACTTCTCGGGGTAACAGTTTCCTGCTTAGGTAGGCCACAGGATGCTCGCTGCCATCAGCCCCAACTTGGCTCAGCACGGCTCCCAATCCAAACATAGAAGCGTCTGTATGGACGAGAAAGCATTTAGTTGGATCCGGGGCAGCAAGGATAGGGGCATTTATGAGAGCATTTTTCAGTTCTTGGAAAGCTTGTTCACACTCTGGGCTCCAGGTAACAATCTTAGGAAGGTTTTTACGGGTGAGGTCGGTGAGGGGTTTGGCTAGGGTACTATAATTAGGTACAAACTTCCTATAATAGCCTGCGGTACCTAGAAAGGCTAGCACTTGAGTCTTGGTACGGGGAGTGGGCCACTTGGCTATGGCCTCTACCTTGGCCGGTTCGGGCTTCTGCTGCCCGCTACCTACTCGGTGCCCTAGGTACTGGACCTCCGCCATCCCTATATGACATTTGCTAGGCTTAAGGGTTAATCCTGCCTCCCTAATGCGATCTAGGATCGCCCCTATATGGTTCAAATGCTCGTCCCAGGAGCTGCTAAATATAGCTATGTTGTCTAAATAGGCGCATGCGTACTCGTGGGACCCATCCAGTAGCCGATCTACCATTCGCTGGAAAGTAGCCGGAGCGTTCTTCATCCCGAATGGCATGACCTTGAATTGGTACAGGCCAAACGGGGTGACGAACGCTGATTTGGGGATGGCATCCTCGGCTAGTGGGATCTGCCAGTACCCCTTACACAGATCTATGGTGGTGAGGTACTGGCCTCGAGCCATTTTATCTAGGAGCTCATCTATCCGGGGCATAGGGTAGGCGTCAGAGACGGTTTTATCATTAAGTTTCCGGTAGTCTACGCAGAAGCGGGTTGTGCCGTCCCGCTTCGGCACTAGAACTACCGGCGAGGCCCAGGGGCTGTCCGAGTGCTCAATCACTCCTAACTGTAGCATCTCGTCAATATCCTTCCGCATATGTTCTCTCACCGATTCTGGTATGCGGTAAGGAGGTTGATGCATGGGGAGGTGACCTGGGGTTTCTACCCTATGGGTGGCCAGTCGAGTATATCCAGGCACGTTGGAGAACGTGTCTCTCTTTTCCTGTAGTAGCTCTGCTATTTGAGCTCGTTCCCGAGGACTTAACCGCTCCCCCAATTGTACCTCTCCCAGACCTTCATTCCGGTTCTTCATTCCTAGGAGGTCGGGAAGAGGTAAACTGTCTGCGTCGTCCGTGGCAGGGGCGCAAATAGCATTCACCTCCTCTGCGCGTTCATGGTACGGCTTCAACATATTTACATGGAGCATGCGTCTACCACCTGCTCCAGTACATGGGCCGATCACATAGGTGGTGTCACAGATTTGTTCCACTACCTTGTATGGGCCCTGCCAGGAGGCCTGCAGTTTATCATTTTTGACCGGTTTTAAGATTAGCACCTTCTGCCCAGTCTGAAAACTGCGGTCCCTGGCGCCCCTATCATACCAACGGCGCTGACGGGTTTGAGCCGCCTGAAGGTTGGAGCGGACGGTCCGAGTCAGGGCCTCCAGGCGCTCCCTAAACTCCAGCACGTATGGTACAATAGGAGTACCATCACTAGTGACTTCCCCCTCCCAATGCTCTCGGATTAAGTCTAGGGGACCCCGTACCCTCCTTCCGAATAATAATTCAAAGGGAGAGAACCCAGTGGACTCCTGAGGTACCTCCCGGTAGGCGAAAAGCAAATGGGGTAGAAACCGCTCCCAGTTCTTCTGGGTATCCATGAACGTGCGGAGCATCTGTTTTAGTGTTCCATTAAACCGTTCACAGAGCCCATTAGACTGGGGGTGATAAGCGGAATTTACAATGGGTTTCACCCCACATGCTCTCCACAACTGGTGGGTAATCTCGGCCGTAAACTGGGTGCCCCAGTCCGAAATAATCTCCCGGGGAAATCCCATGCGGGAGAAGATTCTGATGAGGGCATCCGCCACGGTCTCGGCATTAATATTAGCCAGAGCCACTGCCTCTGGATATCGGGTTGCATAATCCACGACCGTGAGTATATACCTCTTCCCCGAGGGGCTAGGCTTGGCTAGGGGGCCAATGAGGTCCACCGCCACTCGACTAAAAGGCTCCTCTATTATGGGGAGGGAGTGTAGTTTCGCCTTATATCGGTCTCCTCTTTTCCCTACTCGTTGGCAGGTGTCACACGTCTGGCAATACTGCCTAATATCTTTGGTGATCCCTGGCCAAAAGAAATTCTGAGTTAGGCGGTGCTTCGTCCGACTAACTCCTAGGTGGCCTGACAGCGGAATATCGTGGGCAACCCGTAGCAGTTCTCGTCTATACCTCTGAGGTACTATTAACTGCTGAACGGACAGGGGAATAGATCCAGCCACTATCTTCTCTGCATACCTGTACAGTAACCCCTTATCCCAACCATACCTCTCTCCTTCCAACCCCGCCTGATTCTGGTCTACCTTATCCCTATATACTTGCAACGAGGGGTCAGTGGCCACTTCGCTACCAAACTCTAGTGGAGGGGCCCAAGAGACATTAGGGGGGTGATTGCTTACCTGAGCCTCAGAGTGATCAGCCAGTGCGTTGGTGCGGGCCTGTTGTCGGGTAACCACAGGCAGTGCTGCTTGTGGGGAGGTTCGGGGTGCAAACGCTGAAGTCAGCTCCCCTAAGTCGTTGCCCAAAATAACTTCTGCAGGCAAATTTTGCATAAGGCCCACTTCTACGTTCCTCGACCCTGCTCCCCAATCCAAGTGTACTTTGGCCGTGGGAATCTTGTAAATGGCTCCCCCGGCCACCCGGACAGCTACACAGTCTCCGGTGAGTTGATTGGTAGAAACTAAATGTTGCCGGAGCAAGGTTATGGTGGCCCCAGAGTCACGCAGCCCTTGGACACGTCGGCCCTCTATATAGACCACCTGGCGGTGGCTTTGTAGGTTGTCCGAAGCGGCCTGTACTGGGTTTACCTCGTGTAAGATGCCCAAGGGTTCCTCGTGGAAGACTGCAGGTTGGGTCTGTAGTCGGGGCTCGTTCTGGTAGCAGTGTACAGCTGCCTGGTTGTTTGACAAGTTGTTCTGGTTGTTCTGGGTGGATCGGTTCTTGTTCCTGGGACAGTCTCTCTGAATGTGCCCTTGTTGGTTACAAAGATGGCAACGGATAGCTGATCGAGTCTGGTATCGGGGAGGGGGTGGGTAGATTCCCCCTCCAGGATGGGGTAGCAGAGGTGTGGGAGCTGCAGTGGGGGTTGGGGTGACCCCAATACTGGAGCGTTGCTGTGTTCGTTGAGCTCTCCGAGCGTCTTGATATTCATCGGCCAAGGTCGCTGCGATATGTACCGTGCACGGTTTTCGATCTCTCAGCCAGTTTTGCAATTCAGTGGACACCCCTTTGAAGAATTGCTCCATCAACAGGAGTTGTAAAAGGTCTTCCAACTGGGTGACTTGGGCTGCCTGCAACCAGCCTTTAGCGGCCCTGGTTAGCCGATGCGCCCACTCAGTGTGGGTATCTTTCTCCAGCTTCTTCAGGTCTCGGAATCGCTGTATGTATGCCTCCGGGGTAATAGCATACCTAGTCAGGATGGCCTGTTTTACCTTCTGGTAGTCCCTGCTGTCCTCATCTGGTATGGTGCGGTAGGCTTCAGCAGCCCGCCCGGATAACTTGCCAGCCAGTAGGGGAACTTGGTCAGCGGTACTAATATTATGCAGTTGGCATAATCACTCCTGTAGGTACCCATCGATATCCTCTGTGTCGGTATGATCCTTGAATGCGTGGTAGGGAATCTTAGCTTTCCCTGTACCAGCACTGGAGTGTACTGGTAGCCCCTCTCCGGGTCTCGGGGTGGTTTGTCGGGTCACCATCAAGTACTCATGTACGTCTGCTGATGTCCGTGTCAGGAGCTCCTCCGAATGGGGTAGCGGAAAAAAAGCCAACCGGGTCCGCATCTCTTTTTGGAATTCAGTTTTGTTGTTCGCCATGGGTACGCCCGTACCTGCTACCCGGTCTCCCTCCATGTGCTCTGCAATCAGCCTTGCTTTGGTTTTATTGCTGGCAATAATTCCTCTCACCTCCAGTAATTCCTTCAATGCAGTTCTCTTTAGTCTGGTATAATCTGTCCCCATTCACCGTCTGTTCATATACATCACATGTCCTACGACTTGCTGTGCGGATTGAATCCCGTAGCTTGCCACCAATTGTAACAGAGAGGCAGTAGGATCTGTAATATATTTTGGGTAGGCAGAGACAAGCAAGTAACTATTCTTGGTAATTGTAGCAGAGAGGCAGTAGGATCTGTAATATCTTTTTGGTAAGCAGAGACAAGCAAATAACTACTCTTGGTAATTGTAGCAGAGAGGCAGTAGGATCTGTAATATCTTTTTGGGTAGGCAGAGAAGATAGTGGCTGGATCTATTCCCCTGTCCGTTCAGCAGTTAATAGTACCTCAGAGGTATAGACGAGAACTGCTACGGGTTGCCCACGATATTCCGCTGTCAGGCCACCTAGGAGTTAGTCGGACGAAGCACCGCCTAACTCAGAATTTCTTTTGGCCAGGGATCACCAAAGATATTAGGCAGTATTGCCAGACGTGTGACACCTGCAAACGAGTAGGGAAAAGAGGAGACCGATATAAGGCGAAACTACACTCCCTCCCCATAATAGAGGAGCCTTTTAGTCGAGTGGCGGTGGACCTCATTGGCCCCCTAGCCAAGCCTAGCCCCTCGGGGAAGAGGTATATACTCACGGTCGTGGATTATGCCACCCGATATCCCGAGGCAGTGGCTCTGGCTAATATTAATGCCGAGACCGTGGCGGATGCCCTCATCAGAATCTTCTCCCGCATGGGATTTCCCCGGGAGATTATTTCGGACCGGGGCACCCAGTTTACGGCCGAGATTACCCACCAGTTGTGGAGAGCATGTGGGGTGAAACCCATTGTAAATTCCGCTTATCACCCCCAGTCTAATGGGCTCTGTGAACGGTTTAATGGAACACTAAAACAGATGCTCCGCACGTTCATGGATACCCAGAAGAACTGGGAGCGGTTTCTACCCCATTTGCTTTTCGCCTACCGGGAGGTACCTCAGGAGTCCACTGGGTTCTCTCCCTTTGAATTATTATTCGGAAGGAGGGTACGGGGTCCCCTAGACTTAATCCGAGAGCATTGGGAGGGGGAAGTCACTAGTGATGGTACTCCTATCGTACCATACGTGCTGGAGTTTAGGGAGCGCCTGGAGGCCCTGACTCGGACCGTCCGCTCCAACCTTCAGGCGGCTCAAACCCGTCAGCGCCGTTGGTATGATAGGGGCGCCAGGGACCGCAGTTTTCAGACTGGGCAGAAGGTGCTAATCTTAAAACCGGTCAAAAATGATAAACTGCAGGCCTCCTGGCAGGGCCCATACAAGGTAGTGGAACAAATCTGTGACACCACCTATGTGATCGGCCCATGTACTGGAGCAGGTGGTAGACGCATGCTCCATGTAAATATGTTGAAGCCGTACCATGAACGCGCAGAGGAGGTGAATGCTATTTGCGCCCCTGCCACGGACGACGCAGACAGTTTACCTCTTCCCGACCTCCTAGGAATGAAGAACCGGAATGAAGGTCTGGGAGAGGTACAATTGGGGGAGCGGTTAAGTCCTCGGGAACGAGCTCAAATAGCAGAGCTACTACAGGAAAAGAGAGACACGTTCTCCAACGTGCCTGGATATACTCGACTGGCCACCCATAGGGTAGAAACCCCAGGTCACCTCCCCATGCGTCAACCTCCTTACCGCATACCAGAATCGGTGAGAGAACATATGCGGAAGGATATTGACGAGATACTACAGTTAGGAGTGATTGAGCACTCGGACAGCCCCTGGGCCTCGCCGGTAGTTCTAGTGCCGAAGCGGGACGGCACGACCCGCTTCTGCGTAGACTACCGGAAACTTAATGATAAAACCGTCTATGACGCCTACCCTATGCCCCGGATAGATGAGCTCCTAGATAAATTGGCTCGAGGCCATTACCTCACCACCATAGATCTGTGTAAGGGGTACTGGCAGATCCCACTAGCCGAGGATGCCATCCCCAAATCAGCGTTCGTCACCCCGTTTGGCCTGTACCAATTCAAGGTCATGCCATTCGGGATGAAGAACGCTCCGGCTACTTTCCAGCGAATGGTAGATCGGCTACTGGATGGGCCCCACGAGTACGCATGCGCCTATTTAGACGACATAGCTATATTTAGCAGCTCCTGGGACGAGCATTTGAACCATATAGGGGCGATCCTAGATCGCATTAGGGAGGCAGGATTAACCCTTAAGCCTAGCAAATGTCATATAGGGATGGCGGAGGTCCAGTACCTAGGGCACCGAGTAGGTAGCGGGCAGCAGAAGCCCGAACCGGCCAAGGTAGAGGCCATAGCCAAGTGGCCCACTCCCCGTACCAAGACTCAAGTGCTAGCCTTTCTAGGTACCGCAGGCTATTATAGGAAGTTTGTACCTAATTATAGTACCCTAGCCAAACCCCTCACCGACCTCACCCGTAAAAACCTTCCTAAGATTGTTACCTGGAGCCCAGAGTGTGAACAAGCTTTCCAAGAACTGAAAAATGCTCTCATAAATGCCCCTATCCTTGCTGCCCCGGATCCAACTAAACGCTTTCTCGTCCATACAGACGCTTCTATGTTTGGATTGGGAGCCGTGCTGAGCCAAGTTGGGGCTGATGGCAGCGAGCATCCTGTGGCCTACCTAAGCAGGAAACTGTTACCCCGAGAAGTTAGCTACGCCGCCATCGAAAAGGAATGCCTGGCCGTGGTGTGGGCCCTCAAGAAACTTCAGCCATATCTATATGGACAACAATTTTCCCTGCTCACAGATCACAACCCGTTGGTGTGGCTGAACAGGGTATCCGGAGACAATGCCCGGCTGTTGCGCTGGAGTTTGGCGCTGCAGCCGTTTGACTTAACAATCCATTACCGACCTGGGAAGCAAAACGGCAATGCCGACGGGTTGTCCAGACAAACTGAACTTGAACCTTGATCTGTGAACACTCCTCCGGACCTCCCCAAGCCAATCCGTTGGGATCAGACTGGGTATGCCGGCTTGGTTCTGGGGGAGCATTGTGGCAAAACTTGCCACTTATGAACTATGCAGGAATTGTTATTTAGGCTAATGGTTAAAATGTATGTTAAACTGTATGTTACTGTTTAAACTCCCTGCTGTTTCAGTTGGGAAACCCCTTGTAGGGGAGACTGCTTTTTAAAAAGTGTTTGTTATTTTTGTTCTGTTGAAGAAATAGTTGTTGTTGACTCCCAAGCTATGTGTCGTCTAGTTCTTGGTGGAAAGGGGTTATTATTACAATTACCAAGAGTAGTTATTTGCTTGTCTCTGCTTACCAAAAAGATATTACAGATCCTACTGCCTCTCTTCTACAATTACCAAGAGTAGTTATTTGCTTGTCTCTGCTTACCAAAAAGATATTACAGATCCTACTGCCTCTCTGCTACAATTACCAAGAATAGTTACTTGCTTGTCTCTGCCTACCCAAAAAGATATTACAGATCCTACTGCCTCTCTGCTACAATTACCAAGAGTAGTTATTTGCTTGTCTCTGCTTACCAAAAAGATATTACAGATCCTACTGCCTCTCTGCTACAATTACCAAGAGTAGTTATTTGCTTGTCTCTGCTTACCAAAAAGATATTACAGATCCTACTGCCTCTCTGCTACAATTACCAAGAATAGTTACTTGCTTGTCTCTGCCTACCCAAAAAGATATTACAGATCCTACTGCCTCTCTGCTACAATTACCAAGAGTAGTTATTTGCTTGTCTCTGCTTACCAAAAAGATATTACAGATCCTACTGCCTCTCTGCTACAATTACCAAGAGTAGTTATTTGCTTGTCTCTGCTTACCAAAAAGATATTACAGATCCTACTGCCTCTCTGCTACAATTACCAAGAACAGTTACTTGCTTGTCTCTGCCTACCCAAAATATATTACAGATCCTACTGCCTCTCTGTTACAGTTACATTTTAACACTGATATCTGTCTGGAATCCCTGAATAACCCTTGACATGTATATATTTTTTTAGTAGACCACCCAAAGTATTGATCTAGGCCCATTTTGGTATATTTCATGCCACCATTTCACCTCCAAATGCGATCAAATAAAAACAAAATCATTAACTTTTTCAAAAACTTTAGGTTTCTCATTGAAATTATTTACAAACAGCTTGTGCAATTATTCCACAAATGGTTGTAAACACTTCTCTGGGATCCACATATATGGTTTTGGCATTGCTTTTTTATAATTAGAAGGCCGCTAAATGCCGCTGCACACCACACTTGTATTATGCCCAGTAGTGAAGGGGTTAATTAGGTATCTGAAGAAAGTTGTCAGGAAAGCATATAGAGAGGTCACACATATGGAGAGATAATAAATCATAGAAGTCCAGCTCACACTGTTATTAATTGGGTGCACGCTATAGCTAGGCACCGCACAACCCAGCAAACAAATTCCAAGACAAAAGATGAATAGCAGCACTCCAATAGAGTTATCTCCAAGCTTTTATTTCATATCCAGGAGTACAAAAAAACAGCAATGTTTCGGACTACATGTCCTTCATCATGCCATACATACATCACTTCCTCCACCTCCTTAAATACCCTTTAGGACACACCCACCAGAAATGTTTAACTCTTTCCACAATCCTAATAATGTTATTACATTTGCATATGTGGGTATCCTAACCATTAAACATCATAGATATTAAACTAATTACCAATTCACCTATATAAAACATAAAAAGGTGAATTACACAGAATTTTTGAAAGCATCAACAATATTTAGAAAAATACTATTTAAATAAAAAAGGTCATACTTAAATATGTTAATTTCAATTTCAATTTTCTTATATCATTGATTTTTTTCTTTTTTTCTTTTTTTCTCCTCTCACATAACATCACCAAAATTCTCAGGGTCTGGGTGACATCTAACTTCATATACAACACTAATCATACAGGAAAAGAGAGACAGAGGTAAAAATTAATTAAAAAATCAAAGAAAACAATTTTTAAAGAAAAACAGACAAATCATAATCCTTATTCATACCAAATGGTGCTAATGAATTCAAAGTAAAAAATCCAAAATGCCTCTCTCTGTTTCAGATGTTGTTCCCTATCCCCCCCTCGTCTACCAGGGGGAATATGTTCCACAATTTGGAATCTGAGTTGGCTTACCCCATGTTGGGCTTCTAAAAAATGAGTGGCTACAGGGGATTTTAGATTCTTTCTCCTAATGTTGGATTTATGCTCAGTGATTCTATCACGTACCCTATGGGTCACCCATAGGGTACGTGATAGAATCACTGAGCATAAATCCAACATTAGGAGAAAGAATCTAAAATTCCGGAGGACGGAGGTATGTCCGGAAGACAAAAGCTTGGCTCGAGGGATGACTTTCAATAGATCGCAGCGAGGTAGCTACTCTGCTACGCACAAAACCCCGGCAGGTTGTCTACGAATGATTTAGCACCGGGTTCCCCACGAATGTGCGGTGCGCTCCAGGAGAGAGACGGCCCCCTTCTGTCCGCGCTCCGGTCCCGAGGCGAGCGGCTCTGCCCACCTCCTCCCCTGGGGGGGGCGGCTACCCG
>NC_069509.1:134017523-134060023 GCF_027579735.1 Bombina bombina | reverse complement strand
TGGTAATATTGATGAGTTCAATGGGTCTCTCTCTATATATATATATATATATGTATATGTATCTGCTTTGTTTAGGGCCAGTTACTCTCTGGTAGATAAAGGGTTATATGCTCTGGGCCTGATATTTTTAATTACCTCTCAGCTAGATTACGAGTTTTGCGTTATGAGCGGCTCGGTAATAATTTGCAAGTTATTTCCACCACTCACCTCCCTATAGCGCTGCTATTACAGGTTTGCAAAAACCTGGCGTTAGCAAGCAATATGGCAGCGTTGAGCTCCATACCGCACACAAATACCAGTGCTGCTTTGAGCTGGTTTTACGTGCTCGTGCACGATTTCCCCATAGACATCAATGGGGAGAGTCGGCTAAAAAAAAAACTAACACTTGCAATAAAGGAGCGTAAAGCTCCGTAACGCAGCCCCATTGATTCCTATGGGGAAAGAAAAGTTATGTTTACACCTAACACCCTAACATAAACCCTGAGTCTAAACACCCCTAATCTGCTGCCCCCGACATCGCCAACACCTACATTACACTTATTAACCCCTAATCTTCCGCCCCCGACATCGCCCCATCTACCTACACTTATTAACCCCTAATCTGCTGCCCCCAATGTCGTTGCTACCTACATTAAACTTATTAACCCCTAGTCTGCCGCCCCCAACATCGCTGCCACTATACTAAAGTTATTGACCCCTAAACCTAACCCTAAGTCTAACCCTAACACCCACTAACTTTAACATAATTAAAATAAATCTAAATAAAAATTACAATTAATACCTAAATAATTCCTATTTAAAACTAAATACTTACCTATAACATAAAACCTAACCTAGCTACATTATAACTAATATAACTAATAGTTATATTGTAGCCATCTTAGGTTTTATTTTTATTTCACAGCTAAGTTTGTATTTATTTTAATTAGGTAGACTAGTTAGTAAATAGTTATTAACTATTTACTAACTACCTAGTTAAAATAAATACAAATTTACCTGTAAAATAAAACCTAACCTGTCTTACACTAACACCTAACGTTACACTACAATTAAATCAATTACATTAATTAAATACAATTAACTAAATTACAAAAAAAATAAACACTAAATTACACAAAATAAAAAAGAAATTATCAAATATTTAAACTAATTACACCTAATCTAATAGCCCTATCAAAATAAAAAAGCCCCAGCAAAATAATAAAAACCCTAGCCTAAACTAAACTGCCAATAGCCCTTAGAAGGGCCTTTTGCGGGGCATTGCCCCAAAGAAATCAGCTCTTTTACCTGTAAAAAAATACAAACAACCCCCAACAGTAAAACCCACCACCCACACAACCAAACCCCCCCAAAAAAATCCTATCTAAAAACCTAAGCTCCCCATTGCCCTGAAAAGGGCATTTGGATGGGCATTGCCCTTTAAAGGGCATTTAGCTCTTTTCCATTGCCCAAACCCTAATCTAAAAATAAAACCCACTCAATAAACCCTTAAAAAAACCTAACACTAATCCCCGAAATTCCACTTACAGTTTTTGAAGACCGGACATCCATCCTCATCAAGCCGGAAGAAGTCTTCATCCAAGTGGGCAGAAGTCCTCAACGAAGCCAGGAGAAGTCTTCATCCAAGCGGCAAGAAGTGGTCCTCCAGGCGGGCAGAAGTCTTGACCCAGACGGCATCTTCTATCTTCATCCTTCCGACGTGGAGCGGCTCCATCTTCAAGACATCTGGCGTGGAGCATCCTCTTCTGAAGAATGAAGGTTCCTTTAAGGGACGTCATCCAAGAATTCTATCAGCCAATTGGAATTAAAGTTGAAAAAATCCTATTGGCTGATGCAATCAGCCAATAGGATTGAGCTTCAATCCTTTTGGCTGATCCAATCAGCCAATAGGATTGAGCTCGCATTCTATTGGCTGATTGGAACAGCCTATCAGCCAATTGGAATTTAAGGGACGCCATCTTGGATGACGTCCCTTAAAGGAACCTTCATTCTTCAGTAGCCGTCGACAGAAGAGGATGCTCCGCGCCGGATGTTTTGAAGATGGAGCCACTCCGCATCGGAAGGATGAAGAAAGAAGATGCCATCTGGCTGAAGACTTCTGCCCGCCTGTAGGACCACTTCTTGCCGCTTGGATGAAGACTTCTCCCAGCTTCATTGAGGACTTTTGCCCACTTGGATGAAGACTTCTCCCGACTTGATGAGGATGGATGTCCGGTCTTCAAAAACTGTAAGTGGAATTTCGGGGGTTAGTGTTAGGTTTTTTAATGGTTTATTGGGTGGGTTTTATTTTTAGATTAGGGTTTGGGCAATGGAAAAGAGATAAATGCCCTTTTAAGTGCAATGCCCATCCAAATGCACTTAGGTTTTTCAGATAGGATTTTATTTGGGGGGTTTGGTTGTGTGGGTGGTGGGTTTTACTGTTGGGGGGTTGTTTGTATTTTTTTTACAGGTAAAAGAGCTGATTTCTTTGGGGCAATGCCCCACAAAAGGCCCTTTTAAGGGCTATTGGCAGTTTAGTTTAGGCTAGGGTTTTTTTTTTATTTTGGGGGGCCTTTTTTATTTTGATAGGGTTATTCGATTAGATGTAATTAGTTTAAATATTTGATAATTTATTTTTTATTTTGTGTAATTTAGTGTTTATTTTTTTTGTAATTTAGTTAATTGTATTTAATTAATGTAATTGATTTAATTGTAGTGTAATGTTAGGTGTTAGTGTAAGACAGGTTAGGTTTTATTTTACAGGTAAATTTATATTGATTTTAACTAGGTAGCTAGTAAAACGTTAATAGCTATTTACTAACTAGTCTACCTAGTTAAAATAAATACAAACTTGCCTGTGAAATAAAAATAAAACCTAAGATAGCTACAATGTAACTATTAGTTATGTTGTAGCTAGCTTAGGGTTTATTTTACAGGTAAGTATTTAGTTTTAAATAGGAATTATTTAGTTAATGATAGTAATTTTTATTTAGAATTATTTTAATTATATTAAAGTTAGTGGTGTTAGGGTTAGACTTAGGGTTAGATTTGGGGGTTAATAACTTTAGTATAGTGTCGGCGGTGACATTGGGGGCGGCAGATTAGGGGTTAATAATATTTAACTAGTGTTTGCGATGTGGGAGTGCGACGGTTTAGGGGTTAATATGTTTATTATAGTGGCGGCGATGTCCAGAGCGGCAGATTAGGGGTTAATAATTTTAGTGTTTGCGATGCGGGAGGGCCTCGGTTTAGGGGTTAATAGGTAGTTTATGGGTGTTATTGTACTTTGTGACAATTTAGTTATGTGTTTTATGCTACAGATTTGTAACGTAAAACCCATAACTACTGACTTTAGATGGCGGTACAAATCTTGACGGTATAGGGTGTACCGCTCACTTTTTGGCCTCCCGGCGCTATGGAAGTCCCATTGAAAAAGGACTTTTTGAAAGGTGCGGTAGTTACGTTGCGTTACGGCCAAAAAAGTGTACGGTACACCTATACCTGCAAGTCTCGTAATAGCAGCGGTAGTGAAAAAGCAGCGTTATGAGGCTTTTTCACTCATAACGCAAAACTCCTAATCTAGCCGTCTGTTTTTTTATCCAATAACATTGTGTGTAATTTGTATAAAAGTATCACCTGTGACTGGCTTTCAACATTATTATTATTATACTTTATTTATGAAGCGCCAACATATTACGCAGCGCTGTCCATGGATACAATTCATTTCAATAAAACAATACAAGACTTGTAAGAGACAGGACAAATTTACAAACACATACAGGAGGGATTGAGGGCCCTATTCCCGTGGGAACTTACAATCTAGAAGGGTAGGAGGTTGAGAAACAGGAGGTGAGGACTGCAAGATTGGGAAAGATGCTAATACAGAGTTAGATGAGGGAAATGTTAGGTAAGTGAAATACATTTATTATTGAGGACAAGAAGGTGCAACAGCACTACACTAATGTTAGGGGAGATGCTATAATAATAGGATTACATTTCCTTAGCTGGAGTGCTTATGCATGAATAGACTAGAGGACAAAATCAACATAGAAGTTGAACAGAAGTATGCATTTATATAGCACTTCACTCTCCCTGTAAACAAGTATAATTATACCATCAGAAAGAGAGATAATGGGCGCGATCCGATATAGATCGTAGTTTGCGGCGCAAGCGAGGGAACCCGCGTCGCCCGCAGTTTCAGCTCGCAACTCGAGCCATCCAATATGCGGCGCCGTCAGTTGCTAAAGTGGCGCAAGTCTCACAAAGTAGAGATGTCCAGAAATCTGCGTAAGTACAGATTTTTGGAGTCGCCAGTGACTTGCGCCACGTTAGAAACTGCCGGCGCCTACAAAACCTGACTAAAGTCTAAATCACCCACACTGTCTAACACGCCTCCTAAACATAGCCCGACACGTCTAACCCTCTATCCGCTATCCCCCCTCACTAGCCTAACAATAAAAACAAGTTATTAACCCCTAAACCGCCGCTCCCGTAGCCCGCCGCAACCTAATAAAGTTATTAACCCCTTAACCGCCGCTCCCGTACCCCGCCGCCAGCTATATTAAATCTATAACCCCCTAAAGTGAGCCCCTAACACCGCCGCCATCTCTATTAAAATGATTAACCCCTAATTTAATCTACCTACCCCGCCGCCAGCTATGTTATCTATATTAACCCTAAGTATATTATAGTTAATATAGTTATTACATTATATATATTAACTATATTAACCCTAATTATATTAGGGTTAATATAGTTAATATAGTTACTATAGTATTTATATTAACTATATTAACTCTATCTAACCCTAACACCCCTAACTAAATTCTTATTAAATTAATCTAATTCATATTATAAACTAAAATATTCCTATTTAAATCTAAATACTTACCTATAAAATAAACCCTAAGATAGCTACAATATAATTCATAATTACATTGTAGCTATGTTAGGGTTTATATTTATTTTACAGGTAAATTGTTAATTATTTTAACTAGGTATAATAGCTATTAAATAGTTATTAACTATTTAACATCTACCTAGTTAAAATAATTACCCAATTACCTGTAAAATAAATCCTAACCTAAGTTACAAATACACCTACACTATCAATAAATTAAATAAACTAAAAATATCTATCTAAAAATACAATTAAATAAACTAAACTAAATTACAAAAAACAAACAAACACTAAATTACAAAAAATAAAAAAAAGATTACAAGATTTTTAAGCTAATTACACCTATTCTAAGCCCCCTAATAAAATAATAAAGCCCCCCAAAATAAAAAAAAATTCCCTGCCCTATTCTAAATTAAAAAAAGTTCAAAGCTCTTTACCTTACCAGCCCTTAAAAGGGCCTTTTGTGGGGCATGCCCCAAAGAATTCAGCTCTTTTGCATTTCAATAAATATACAGAGAGTGCAGAATTATTAGGCAAGTTGTATTTTTGAGGATTAATTTTATTATTGAACAACAACCATGTTCTCAATGAACCCAAAAAACTCATTAATATCAAAGCTGAATAGTTTTGGAAGTAGTTTTTAGTTTGTTTTTAGTTATAGCTATTTTAGGGGGATATCTGTGTGTGCAGGTGACTATTACTGTGCATAATTATTAGGCAACTTAACAAAAAACAAATATATACCCATTTCAATTATTTATTTTTACCAGTGAAACCAATATAACATCTCAACATTCACAAATATACATTTCTGACATTCAAAGGACACTCAAAAGCCTGCCATCCATGGATTCTGTCAGTGTTTTGATCTGTTCACCATCAACATTGCGTGCAGCAGCAACCACAGCCTCCCAGACACTGTTCAGAGAGGTGTACTGTTTTCCCTCCTTGTAAATCTCACATTTGATGATGGACCACAGGTTCTCAATGGGGTTCAGATCAGGTGAACAAGGAGGCCATGTCATTAGATTTTCTTCTTTTATACCCTTTCTTGCCAGCCACGCTGTGGAGTACTTGGACGCGTGTGATGGAGCATTGTCCTGCATGAAAATCAGGTTTTTCTTGAAGGATGCAGACTTCTTCCTGTACCACTGCTTGAAAAAGGTGTCTTCCAGAAACTGGCAGTAGGACTGGGAGTTGAGCTTGACTCCATCCTCAACCCGAAAAGGCCCCACAAGCTCATCTTTGATGATACCAGCCCAAACCAGTACTCCACCTCCACCTTGCTGGCGCCTGAGTCGGACTGGAGCTCTCTGCCCTTTACCAATCCAGCCACGGGCCCATCCATCTGGCCCATCAAGACTCACTCTCATTTCATCAGTCCATAAAACCTTAGAAAAATCAGTCTTGAGATATTTCTTGGCCCAGTCTTGAAGTTTCAGCTTGTGTGTCTTGTTCAGTGGTGGTCGTCTTTCAGCCTTTCTTACCTTGGCCATGTCTCTGAGTATTGCACACCTTGTGCTTTTGGGCACTCCAGTGATGTTGCAGCTCTGAAATATGGCCAAACTGGTGGCAAGTGGCATCTTGGCAGCTGCACGCTTGACTTTTCTCAGTTCATGGGCAGTTATTTTGCGCCTTGGTTTTTCCACACGCTTCTTGCGACCCTGTTGACTATTTTGAATGAAACGCTTGATTGTTCGATGATCACGCTTCAGAAGCTTTGCAATTTTAAGAGTGCTGCATCCCTCTGCAAGATATCTCACTATTTTTTACTTTTCTGAGCATGTCAAGTCCTTCTTTTGACCCATTTTGTCAAAGGAAAGGAAGTTGCCTAATAATTATGCACACCTGATATAGGGTGTTGATGTCATTAGACCACACCCCTTCTCATTACAGAGATGCACATCACCTAATATGCTTAATTGGTAGTAGGCTTTTGAGCCTATACAGCTTGGAGTAAGACAACATGCATAAAGAGGATGATGTGGTCAAAATACTAATTTGCCTAATAATTCTGCACTCCCTGTACAATACCCCCCCAACAGTACAACATTCTAAACCCACCCAAACCCCCCTTAAAAAAGCCTAACACTACCCCCCTGAAGATCTCCCTACCTTGTCTTCACCACACCGGGCCGAACTCCTCATCCGATCCGGGCGATGTCTTCCTCCAAGCGGCAAAGAAGAAATCTTCATCCCGGCGATGTGTTCCTCCAAGCGGCAAAGAAGAATTCTTCATCCCGGCGACGTCTTCCTCCAAGCGGCAGCAACGTCTTCTTCCTTCCGGCAGCATCTTCCATCAAGCGGCATCTTCAATCTTCTTTCTTCGCTCCGCCGCCGCGGAGCATCCATCCCGGCCGACGACTGAACGACGAATGAGGTATCTTTAAATGACGTCATCCAATATGGCGTCCGCCGAATTCCGATTGGCTGATAGGATTCTATCAGCCAATCGGAATTAAGGTAGAAAAATCTGATTGGCTGATTGAATCAGCCAATCAGATTCAAGTTCAATCCGATTGGCTGATTGGTTCAGCCAATCGGATTGAACTTGAATCCGATTGGCTGATTCAATCAGCCAATCAGATTTTTCTACCTTAATTCCGATGGGCTGATAGAATCCTATCAGCCAATCGGAATTCGGCGGACGCCATCTTGGATGACGTCATTTAAAGATACCTCATTCGTCGTTCAGTCGTCGGCCGGGATGGATGCTCCGCGGCGGCGGAGCAAAGAAAGAAGATTGAAGATGCCGCTTGATGGAAGATGCTGCCGGAAGGAAGAAGACGTTGCTGCCGCTTGGAGGAAGACGTCGCCGGGATGAAGAATTCTTCTTTGCCGTTTGGAGGAACACATCGCCGGGATGAAGATTTCTTCTTTGCCGCTTGGAGGAACACATCGCCGGGATGAAGATTTCTTCTTTGCCGCTTGGAGGAAGACATCGCCCGGATCGGATGAGGAGTTCGGCCCGGTGTGGTGAAGACAAGGTAGGGAGATCTTCAGGGGGGGTAGTGTTAGGCTTTTTTAAGGGGGGTTTGGGTGGGTTTAGAATAGGGGTATGTGGGTGGTGGGTTGTAATGTTGGGGGGGGTGGGTATTGTATATTTATTGAAATGCAAAAGAGCTGAATTCTTTGGGGCATGCCCCACAAAAGGCCCTTTTAAGGGCTGGTAAGGTAAAGAGCTTTGAACTTTTTTTAATTTAGAATAGGGCAGGGAATTTTTTTTATTTTGGGGGGCTTTATTATTTTATTAGGGGGCTTAGAATAGGTGTAATTAGCTTAAAAATCTTGTAATCTTTTTTTTATTTTTTGTAATTTAGTGTTTGTTTTTTTTTGTAATTTAGTTTAGTTTATTTAATTGTATTTTTAGATAGATATTTGTAGAGTATTTAATTTATTGATAGTGTAGGTGTATTTGTAACTTAGGTTAGGATTTATTTTACAGGTAATTGGGTAATTATTTTAACTAGGTAGATGTTAAATAGTTAATAACTATTTAAAAGCTATTATACCTAGTTAAAATAATTAACAATTTACCTGTAAAATAAATATAAACCCTAACATAGCTACAATGTAATTATTAATTATATTGTAGCTATCTTACGGCTAGATTTAGAGTTTTGTCGGTAAGGACCCGCGTAGCTAACGCCGGCTTTTTTCTGGCCGCACCATAAAAATAACTCTGGTATTGAGAGTCCACATAAAGGCTGCGTTAGGCTCCAAAAAAGGAGCGTAGAGCATTTTTAACGCAACTTCAACTCTCGATACCAGAGTTGCTTACGGACGCGGCCAGCCTCAAAAACGTGCTCGTGCACGATTCCCCCATAGGAAACAATGGGGCTGTTTGGGCTGAAAAAAAACCTAACACCTGCAAAAAAGCCGCGTTCAGCTCCTAACGCAGCCCCATTGTTTGCTATGCGTAAACACTTCCTACGTCTGCACCTAACACTCTAACATGTACCCCGAGTCTAAACACCCCTAACCTTACACTTATTAACCCCTAATCTGCCGCCCCCGCTATCGCTGACCCCTGCATATTATTTTTAACCCCTAATCTGCAGCTCCGTAAACCGCCGCTACTTACATTATCCCTATGTACCCCTAATCTGCTGCCCCTAACACCGCCGACCCCTATATTATATTTAGTAACCCCTAATCTGCTCCCCACAATGTCGCCTCCACCTGCCTACACTTATTAACCCCTAATCTGCCGAGCGGACCGCACCGCTATTATAATAAAGTTATTAACCCCTAATCCGCCTCACTAACCCTATAATAAATAGTATTAACCCCTAATCTGCCCTCCCTAACATCGCCGACACCTAACTTCAATTATTAACCCCTAATCTGCCGACCGGAGCTCACCGCTATTCTAATAAATGTATTAACCCCTAAAGCTAAGTCTAACCCTAACACTAACACCCCCCCTAAATTAAATATAATTTTAATCTAACGAAATTAATTAACTCTTATTAAATAAATTATTCCTATTTAAAGCTAAATTCTTACCTGTAAAATAAATCCTAATATAGCTACAATATAAATTATCATTACATTGTAGCTATTTTAGGATTAATATTTATTTTACAGGCAACTTTGTAATTATTTTAACCAGGTACAATAGCTATTAAATAGTTAAGAACTATTTAATAGCTACCTAGTTAAAATAATTACAAATTTACCTGTAAAATAAATCCTAACCTAAGTTACAATTAAACCTAACACTACACTAGCAATAAATAAATTAAATAAAATACCTACAATTACCTACAATTAAACCTAACACTACACTATCAATAAATTAATTAAATACAATATGTACAAATAACTACAATGAAATAAACTAACTAAAGTACAAAAAATAAAAAAGAACTAAGTTACAAAAAATAAAAAAATATTTACAAACATAAGAAATATATTACAACAATTTTAAACTAATTACACCTACTCTAAGCCCCCTAATAAAATAACAAAGACCCCCAAAATAAAAAATGCCCTACCCTATTCTAAATTACTAAAGTTCAAAGCTCTTTTACCTTACCAGCCCTGAACAGGGCCCTTTGCGGGGCATGCCCCAAGAAGTTCAGCTCTTTTTCCTGTAAAAAAAAACATACAATACCCCCCCCCCAACATTACAACCCACTACCCACATACCCCTAATCTAACCCAAACCCCCCTTAAATAAACCTAACACTAAGCCCCTGAAGATCATCCTACCTTGTCTTCACCTCACCAGGTATCACACCGATCCGTCCTGGCTCCAAAATCTTCATCCAAGCGGGGGGCTGGCGATCCATCATCCGGTGGCTGAAGAGGTCCAGAAGAGGCTCCAAAGTCTTCATCCTATCCGGGAAGAAGAGTAGATCCGGACCGGCAACCATCATCTTCCAAGCGGCATCTTCTATCTTCATCCGATGAGGACCAGCTCCATCCTGAAGACCTCCGACGCGGACCCATCTTCATCCGGCGACGTCCAACTGAAGAATGACGGTTCCTTTAAGGGACATCATCCAAGATGGCGTCCCTCGAATTCCGATTGGCTGATAGGATTCTATCAGCCAATCGGAATTAAGGTAGGAATATTCTGATTGGCTGATGGAATCAGCCAATCAGAATCAATTGGATCAGCCAATCGGATTGAACTTGATTCTGATTGGCTGATTCCATCAGCCAATCAGAATATTCCTACCTTAATTCCGATTGGCTGATAGAATCCTATCAGCCAATCGGAATTCGAAGGACGCCATCTTGGATGACGTCCCTTAAAGGAACCGTCATTCTTCAGTTGGACGTCGCCGGATGAAGATGGGTCTGCGTCGGAGGTCTTCAGGATGGAGCCGGTCCTCATCGGATGAAGATAGAAGATGCCGCTTGGAAGATGATGGTTGCCGGTCCGGATCTACTCTTCTTCCCGGATAGGATGAAGATTTTGGAGCCTCTTCTGGACCTCTTCAGCCACCGGATGATGGATGTCTAGCCCCCGCTTGGGTTGGATGAAGATTTTGGAGCCAGGACGGATCGGTGATACCTGGTGAGGTGAAGACAAGGTAGGATGATCTTCAGGGGCTTAGTGTTAGGTTTATTTAAGGGGGGTTTGGGTTAGATTAGGGGTATGTGGGTGGTGGGTTGTAATGTTGGGGGGGGGTATTGTATGTTTTTTTTTACAGGAAAAAGATCTGAACTTCTTGGGGCATGCCCCGCAAAGGGCCCTGTTCAGGGCTGGTAAGGTAAAAGAGCTTTGAACTTTAGTAATTTAGAATAGGGTAGGGCATTTTTTATTTTGGGGGTCTTTGTTATTTTATTAGGGGGCTTAGAGTAGGTGTAATTAGTTTAAAATTGTTGTAATATTTTTCTTATGTTTGTAAATATTTTTTAATTTTTTGTAACTTAGTTCTTTTTTATTTTTTGTACTTTAGTTAGTTTATTTCATTGTAGTTATTTGTACATATTGTATTTAATTTATTTATTGCTAGTGTAGTGTTAGGTTTAATTGTAACTTAGGTTAGGATTTATTTTACAGGTAAATTTGTAATTATTTTAACTAGGTAGCTATTAAATAGTTCTTAACTATTTAATAGCTATTGTACCTGGTTAAAATAATTACAAAGTTGCCTGTAAAATAAATATTAATCCTAAAATAGCTACAATGTAATGATAATTTATATTGTAGCTATATTAGGATTTATTTTACAGGTAAGTATTTAGCTTTAAATAGGAATAATTTATTTAATAAGAGTTAATTAATTTCGTTAGATTTAAATTATATTTAACTTAGGGGGGTGTTAGTGTTAGGGTTAGACTTAGCTTTAGGGGTTAATACATTTATTAGAATAGCGGTGAGCTCCGGTCGGCAGATTAGGGGTTAATGTTTGAAGTTAGGTGTCGGCGATGTTAGGGAGGGCAGATTAGGGGTTAATACTATTTATTATAGGGTTAGTGAGGCGGATTAGGGGTTAATAACTTTATTATAATAGCGGTGCGGTCCGCTCGGCAGATTAGGGGTTAATAAGTGTAGGCAGGTGGAGGCGACGTTGAGGGCTGCAGATTAGGGGTTAATAAATATAATATAGGGGTCGGCGGTGTTAGGGGCAGCAGATTAGGGGTACATAGCTATAATGTAGGTGGCGGCGCTTTGCGGTCGGCAGATTAGGGGTTAATTATTGTAGGTAGCTGGCGGCGACGTTGTGGGGGGCAGGTTAGGGGTTAATAAATATAATACAGGGGTCGGCGGTGTTAGGGGCAGCAGATTAGGGGTACATAAGTATAACGTAGGTGGCGGTCGGAAGATTAGGGGTTAAAAAAAATTAATCGAGTGGCGGCGATGTGGGGGGACCTCGGTTTAGGGGTACATAGGTAGTTTATGGGTGTTAGTGTACTTTAGAGTACAGTAGTTAAGAGCTTTATGAACCGGCGTTAGCCCAGAAAGCTCTTAACTACTGACTTTTTTCTGCGGCTGGAGTTTTGTCGTTAGATTTCTAACGCTCACTTCAGACACGACTCTAAATACCGGAGTTAGAAAGATCCCATTGAAAAGATAGGATACGCAAATGACGTAAGGGGATCTGCGGTATGGAAAAGTCGTGGCTGAAAAGTGAGCGTTAGACCCTTTTTTGAGTGACTCCAAATACCGGAGTTAGCCTAAAACCAGCGTTAGGAGCCTCTAACGCTGGTTTTCACGGTTAACGCCAAACTCCAAATCTAGGCCTTAGGGTTTATTTTATAGGTAAGTATTTAGATTTAAATAGGAATATTTTAGTTTATAATATGAATTAGATTTATTTAATAAGAATTTAGTTAGGGGTGTTAGGGTTAGATAGAGTTAATATAGTTAATATAAATACTATAGTAACTATATTAACTATATTAACCCTAATATAATTAGGGTTAATATAGTTAATATATATAATGTAATAAATATAATGTAATAACTATATTAACTATAATATACTTAGGGTTAATATAGATAACATAGTTGGCGGCGGTATAGGGGGATTAGATTAGGGGTTAATAATTTTTATATAGGTGGCGGCGGTGTACGGGGTCAGATTAGTGGATAGATAAGGTAGATGGCGGCGGTTTTATGGGTTCACATTAGGCGATAGATAAGGTAGGTGGCGGCGGTTTTAGGGGCTCACAGTAGGGGGTTAGTTTATGTAGATGGCGGCGGTTTAGGGGTTAATAACTTTATTAGGGATTGCGGCGGGGGATCGCAGTTGACAGGTAGATAGACATTGCGCATGCGTTAGGTGTTAGGTTTTATTTAGCAGATCGCGGGTGACAGCTAGATAGACATTGCGTATGCGTTAGGTGTTAGGTTTATTTTCTAGCTAGTTTAGGGAGTTACGGGGCTCCAATAGTCAGCGTAAGGCTTCTTACGGCTGCTTTTTGTGGCGAGGTGAAAATGGAGTAAGATTTCTCCATTTTCGCCACGTAAGTCCTTACGCTGCATATTGGATACCAAACTGCGCTGGTTTGGTATACCTGCCTATGGCCCAAAAAACTACGGGCGACGGCAGAAATATACGGGCATAACTTCTAGGTTATGCCGTATATAGGATACCAAACCAGCGTAAATATTGGCGTCGCCGGCTTTTGCGGGCGACGATTTTTATCGGATCGACCCCATGAATAGGTGATAGAATTTAAAATATAACCTTTATTGGTTTCTTTAAAATTGGAAAACAAACAACAACGACATAAAATTTAAAAATTGCAAAAGTTTTGGACCAATGGAACTTATATTTATTACCATATAGATATATAGAGTATAGGAGTAGTTATCTGATACATTAAGGGGATTGAATTCTGGGATTGAGGATTGGTATAAATTCTAGATTATCAGCTAAATGATATGAGTCCCCACATGGGAAAAAATAAAAATAATGAGATCACCCCTGCTGGTAGGGCAGATGTTGTCCAATAGTGTCTTTTGTCAGTGGCTCAATACAGTAAAGAGTGGGTTGATTGTGGATTTGCACTCGTACTGGATCCTAGATATACTTGTTAAGTATAAGTACCCACGCCTTATGTTTTTTATCAAATAGTTTTGGCGTTGGGTCTTTGCATTTACATTAATTCAATTCTAGGAACTTATTAGTACAGAGCATTTAGTCATAGACTCTTATAGTTCTAATGTTCAGTGTAATGACCCATTCATGTGGGTTGTTAAACAATCTTTAATAATGTTGAATATCTCTTGTTAATAGTTCATATCATTAGTTGGTCACACATTAGTTTTTGGGGACATAGATGTTCATTTTTCATAAATAAAGGTAATGCTTATATATTGACTTGATATACTTTTGTTTAGCTGTATTGGTGCTCTAGTTGGCATATACAGTTCTATAGTATTTCATAATTTATTCCCCTGGTGCTTTTTTAATAGTTGGTATCACATATTGTACTATTGTGTTTCTTGTCAGTGGCTCATAATGTCCACTTTTGGATAAAAAATCCAGAATTTTTTAAAAAAACTTTATTTCTTGTTTTCTATTTGTGTTTAGATGATTTTTTGTAATTACATTTGATGTAGTATTAGTACTTAATCGAATGGCCCTCAGATTATACTTGACTGTGATTATAGCTTTAAATCCGCAGTTTTGCACTCTGATATTAGTGTCAAATTTTCTGATATATAATTGTATTGCTATCTACTTTTCAGTTTCTACAATTACTGATGATTTTCAAAATTGGCATAAAGCCTGTTTCTTAGCCTGTGTATGTTGGACTAAGTTATTCACATTGGTTTTCCAATACTGTGTTAATGATTATATTGCAGTATCAATACGCAGTAAATTAGAGTATTTTTGTGCAGAAATAAAAGCTCATATATAATCTATCGGTTAGTACTGTATCCTTAAAATAATTTTGCAGGCAGTTTTAGGCAGCACAGGGAGCTTCCCTGTTGTTATCAATATGTGTTAATACACATTTATTTTGAATTTAATTAAGTTGCTACTAAATAACTGCCAGCACAAATAGACTTAGTATCAAGTGCTGATAAAATCCCCAAGTTAGTATCGAAGAGTCTTAACACATTGCTCAGATCAGAGCTACCTTGTTAAGTCACTAAATCAAAGTTAACATGAATTGTTTGTAATTTGTTTTAACATTCCATATATAAGTCACTATTCTGATTGGTACAAACAGCGTATCAGATTTACTCCAAATTAGGTATCTATTGGTTTAAACAGAACTACCCATTATTAAGTTAAATTCTAAGGTAGCAATAAAGTTTCCTAAGTGTCATATGTCTAAACCCATATTGGGAATCAACGGTCTTAAACTTTTGCTAGGTTAAAATAACTGGGGGTTGACAAGAGGTCCAATATTTTACTGTTCTTATTTTTTATGAATCACACATGTTGTATTTTTCACAGATTTGATAGCCCAGATGGGCACCAATACCAACCTTCTCTTGTTCTTTACTCCCCCTATCTTCCCTCTCTCTTTAAATCTATTTCTCAGAGGAAGTCAAGGATTCCGCAACCCGTTTTAGTGTCACCCACTCAGGTAAGATGAGTTAACACAGTCATACAACATATTTCAACACAATCCCACAGACTACATGTTTCATTTCTCACCCACTTGATACAAAATAGCTAACCGCAAGATAACTATCATTTCCCAAAATGCCATCGGTTTAAACTCACCAAACAAACGCTCAGTGGCACTCAATTGGTTCCGCAAACAGAGAGGAGATGTGATCATGTTACAGGAAACTCATTCTTTAGAAGCGCATATATCGGTAATTCTGAAAGAAGGGAAACCACCAAATGATGTTAAAAGTTACAGGCCAATCTCTTTATTGAACTCAGATCTTAAAATACTAGGGAAAATATTAGCCAACAGAAAACAAAACATTTTAGGGGACATCATACACACAGACCAGGTAGGCTTTATTCCGAATAGAGAGGCAAGAGACAACACTATTGAAGCTATAACTCTTGTCTCATACGCGCATCACACCCATCAAAAAGCGTTTTTTATCACCATAGACACGGAAAAAGCCTTCGACCGGGTACATTGGCAATTTCTAAAGTATACGCTACAGAGATTTGGATTTGGTCCAAACATGATAAAACGCATCTTTGGCCTCTACTCCAGACCTTCAGCTAGAGTCAGGGCTAATGGCACTCTATCAGTCCCGTTTACAATTAGCAATGGTACACGTCAAGGGTGTCCACTTTCTCCTGCTTTATTTTCCCTGGTCATGGAGGTTATGGCCGCTCACATACGACAGAATCAGTAAATAAAAGGAATCGTAATTGGCCCCCCCAATTGCAAAATTTCCCTTTACGCAGACGATGTGCTGTTCTCAGTAACATCCCCCAAGACCTTTATTCCAGCTATGATCACTGAATTACAGACATTTGGAGGCCTATTTCTCAAAGGTCTGTCGGACCTGATCCGACAGTGCGGATCAGGTCCGACAGACATTGCTGAAAGCGGAGAGCAATACGCTCTCCGTATTCAGCATTGCACCAGCAGGTCTTGTGAGCTGCTGGTGCAACGCCGCCCCCTGCAGACTCGCGGCCAATCCAAGTATAAAGAATATTCCAGCCTCCAATTTTCTTAAAAGACCTTTATTTCACATAGGGTCCTGAGTAGAAAATTACAACGTTTCAAGCCTCAGCAGGCTCTTAATCATGTATAATAAGAGCCTGCTGAGGCTTGAAACGTTGTAATTTTCTACTCAGGACCCTATGTGAAATAAAGGTATTTTAAGAAAATTGGAGGCTGGAATATTCTTTATACTTGGATTGATTGGGACCTGGCAAGTCCTTTATTCCGTGCCCCACTACAGAAAAAGAAGGTGTGCTGTTTTTCCTAACCTTTTGGTGACTAAGACTCGCGGTCAATCGCCTGCCAGCAGGGGGGTGTCAATCAATCCGATCGTACTCGATCGGGTTGAATTGTGGTGATCTTTGTCCGCCTCATCAGAGCAGGCGGACAGGTTATGGAGCAGTGGTCTTTAGACCACTGCTCCATAACTTGCATTTCTGGCGAGTCTGAAGACTCGCCAGAAACACAGGCCCTCATGCTCAATTCGGAGCTTGATAAATGGGCCTCTTGGTCTACATTCCAACTTTTTAATAAATATGCAGAAATCAGAGATGCTAAACATTACTCTATCAAACACCGAGTTTAAGTCTCTGAAAGACTTGTGTCCATTAAAACGCCAAGACATATCAATGAAATACTTAGGAACTCATATAACCCAGAACAACACTTTACTATTCAAACATAACTTTATCCCCTTACTTAAGAAAATTCAAGAGGATCTTAAAAGATGGGGCATGAAACCTTTATCCTGGTGGGGTCGCAAATTCTCCATTAAAATGACCACATTACCACAGATATTAGATCTCCTACAGGCCCTGCCCATACACGTTCCCAACTGGTTCTTGAACCAATTGCAAACCTCCATAAATACTTTTATCTGGAATAAGAACAAGCCAAGAGTAAGCAAAGCCACCTTATATGGACCTAATAGAGATGGGGGACTTGGCCTCCTGGACATCCGCTCTTATTATGAGTCAGTGGTACTTCAAACATTTTTGGACTGGCACGGAGCAACAAGAAACTAAAGCATGGATAGCTTTGGATTCTCATCTCCTGAGAGTAACAAATGCTAGAGACCTCTGTTGGGTACCCAAAGACCATAGACCTACACACTGCAACAATTTAGACATACACAAACATTTATTTGACCCGTGGGACAAACTTCTCTCCTCGATTAGGGGCATATCCTCAGCGCGATCTCCTATGTATCCAATACCCTTTAACGCGGAACTAACAGGGGGCCTAGACAATATATATGGGAACTCCTCGGAGTCGGGCTTCTCCATCCCTTTGACTAAACTGACAGAAGGGGGAAACCTGCTTTACAGGGAAAAAATTATAGAAATAATGGGCCAGAGATATCCCTCAAGGATTAAACTCGCACAATTGAAACATTTCTTAGCCTCCACACCACACAAATCTCAGCTACTCAGGCCGCTTCTCCCCTTTGAGGCACTTTGCCTGAGGGGAGAACCGATCAAAAGCCCCTTGTCTCTAGCACATAGATTACAACAGACTCAAAAATCCACTGAACTCCCCTCTTACACGGATAGATGGCAGGGGGAACTGGACACACCAATAGACACCAAAGCATGGCACAGGATATTTAATAACACCCGAAAGTCCTCGGTCTCCCCACATATTTTGGAATTAAACCACAAGATACTAATGAGGTTGTACCTTACCACTTTGAGACTGAATACAATTTATCCAGAAGCTTCACGTAAATGCTGGAGGGATTTTGGAGGAGTGGGAAGTTTAATACATATTTGGTGCAGCTGCCCTGCAGTAGAACCATTTTGGAAAGACATAGATTCTCATTTTAAGCAGATCTTCCACAACAAATTCAATTTAAACCCCCAAACAGCCCTATTAAACGACATCCCAAAGTCTCATTGCAAACTAAGATCACGTCTCCTACAAATTGGGCTGAACGGGGCACATTCACTGATAGCTAGATCTAAACAATCTTGGATTGACAGAACTACTGAAGTGCTAAACCTGGAGGAATACGGCTACCTTAAAAGGAAAAAAACGTAACTATTCCATAGATGTTAAATTTTACTGGGAACAATCATTAAATAGAACCTGACATACCTGGTTCTGAATTCATGTACACACGTGACATCTAAACGGTCTGATAGATCTGCTCCGTCCAACACACCCCTTTCACGACTTCCTCTCTCTCTCCCCCCTTTATCTCCCTCTCCCCTTCTCTCCTTCCCCCTTCCTGCCCATAGGGCCAGACTGGGAAATCAGACCGGCCCTGGAAATTTGTATAGACTGGCCCAGCCCTACCCCCTCAGCCCCCCCCCCCTCTGGCCCAGCCCTGCCCCCTTCCGCCCAGTCCCGCCCCCCCTCCTTCCCTTTCTGGAAGGAATTGGAAAGGGATCTGGAAGGAAAGGGCTATCCTGTTCCACACTAGTTTTAGTTCTTGAGAACTTAGTGACGGCTCACATTCTAACACCAGCTCACTCCTCCATTTGAGTAGCAGGATCACTGCTCTCAATCCTCAAATCAATAAAAACGCACAGGCACTGCAATCAGCAAGCAAGTCAAGTATTTGCAATCTGCACAATATAAACATTCCAATTGATCTCAGGGGGCAGTTTATAGGATCACTATTACATCTTATCTGACACATTCCCCAAAAGTGCCCCGAGCCCTACAAGCAATCTGTCAATCCTCCCCCACCCTTTCTTCAATATTAACCCTTTCAAAAACGGCATGGGGCATTTAAAACTCCCTCCAGCGGCTCTGATCTGACAGCATTAAGAAGTATTTCCTAAAATGTCCCTCAGTGCTATGAGCCCTAGAATTTTTGGGGTGCACCGTGCATTCTATTTATATGGGGTGAAGTCCCAGGATTCAGGAAGACATTACTTACCTTTTTCTTGCAAATGCGTATTCACATCCTCTCTGCTGACCTGGGTGACTATGGACGGATTGTCCATTACACCTCCGGAGAGCTCTGGGCAACCGCCGTTTCCACAACTTTTACTTCTTTCCCACTCTCGGTTTTAAATTTGTTTTAAGGGGCCCCGTTAAGGCAGCAATACTGCCTTCTCCCTGTGGGGGCGCCCAGCATTGGCTGGATGTTGTGTAACAAAGGGGAGGGGCTGAAAGCAAGTGTGGCGCCGGCGAGAGACAGGGATACAAATTCTAATGGGGGATACTGGGTACTGAATCTGTTGTAATGCCGGCCCCTCAGTAGCATTACTGTCTGATGGGCGGTAATGTAAACAGCAATGCGATTGCGGCTATGGAATTGGAAATAGCTGAACGGCAGCCCGCTGCGCTCCCTCAAAAGTGACTAGTGAGTCACAACTTTGCTGCTCTCCCCACACACTTCTGCAGCTGCCCCAGCCCAGCCTCTGCCGGCCCACCGGGATTTTTCCCCGTATTTGGCGGCCCAATCCGGCCCTGCCTGCCTACCTTGCACCTGATTAACTCACTCCCGGATTCAGGACTGAAGGGGTCTGTTTGAACCCCGAAACGTCAATAAACATTGGTTTATGACCCACCATTAACAAGACCTGAGAGTGCATTCGTTTTTTGCTTTATTCATTTCATGTTTGCACCCAGGCTGCTGACCCAGGAGGGCAGATTTACTTTCAAGATTGCATTATATATATATATATATATATATATATATATATATATATATATATATATATATATATATATATATATATAGACAGCATGAAGCAGGTGCACTCTCACAAACAGTTTTCCAGGTGCCAAGGTGCTAGAGTAGGGTAAGGTACAGTAAACAAGAAACAGCACTCTCTGGACTTGATGCAAATAATCAATTTATTTGGTAACGTTTCGGGGAATGCTCCCCTTCATCAGGGTCTGATGAAGGGGAGCATTCCCCGAAACGTTACCAAATAAATTGATTATTTGCATCAAGTCCAGAGAGTGCTGTTTCTTGTTTACTATATATATATATGTATACATATGTATTTATATGTGTATATATGTCTGTAAATATACAGTATCTCACGAAAGTGAGTACACCTCTAACATTTTTGCATTTTTGTCAATATTTTATCATATCTTTTCATGTGACAACACTGATACTTTGCTACAATGTAAAGTAGTGAGTGTACAGCCTGTATAACAGTGTAAATTTGCTGTCCCCTCAAAATAACTCAACTCACAGCCCTTAAAGGACCAGTTAACACATTAGATTTGCATAATCAACAAATGCAAGATAACAAGACAATGTAGTAGCACTTAGTCTGAACTTCAAATGACTAGTAGTTTTTTTTATAACAAATTTCAAAGTTATGTATATTTCTACTCCCCTTGTACCATGTGATAGCAATCAGCCAATCACAAATGCATATACGTATAGTCTGTGAATTCTTACACATGCTCAGTAGGATCTGGTGACTCAAAAAGTGTAAATATAAAATAATGTGCACATTTTTTTTTACTGGAAGTAAATTGGAAAGTTGTTTAAAATTACATGCTGTATCTGAATCATGAAAATTTAATTTAACCTGAGTGTCCCTTTAAGGTCTAAACCATTGGCAATAAAAGTGAGTACACCCCTAAGTGTAAATGTCCAAATTGGGTGCAATTAGACATTTTCCCTCCCCAGTGTCATGTAACTCGTTAGTGTTACAAGGTCTCAGGTGTGAATGGGGAGTAGGTGTGTTAAATTTGGTGTTATCGCTCTCACACTCTCTCATACTGGTCACTGGAAGTTCAACATGGCACCTCAGGGCAAAGAACTCTCTAAGGATCTGAAAAAAAGAATTGTTGCTCTACATAAAGATGGCCTAGGCTATAAGAAGATTGCCAAGACTCTGAAACTGAGCTGCAGCACGGTGGGCAAGACCATACAGCAGTTTTACAGGACAGGTTCCACTCAGAACAGGCCTCGCCATGGTCGACCAAAGAAGTTGAATGCACATGCTCAGCATCATATTCAGAGGTTGTCTTTGGGAAATAGACGTATAAGTGCTGCCAGCAATGCTACAGAGATTAAAGGGGTGGGGGGGTCAGCCTGTCAGTGCTCAGACCATACGCCACACACTGCATCAAATTGGTCTGCATGGCTGTCGTCCCAGAAGGAAGCCTCTTCTAAAGATGATGCACAAGAAAGCCCGCAAACAGTTTGCTGAAGACAAGCAGACTAAGGACATGGATTACTGGAACCATGTCCTGTGGTCCGATGAGACCAAGATAAACTTATTTGGTTCAGATGGTTTCAAGTGTGTGTGGCGGCAACCAGGTGAGGAGTACAAAGACAAGTGTGTCTTGCCTACAGTCAAGCATGGTGGTGGGAGTGTCATGGTCTGGGCCTGCATGAGTGCTGCCGGCACTGGGGAGCTACAGTTCATTGAGGGAACCATGAATGCCAACATGTACTGTGACATACTGAAGCAGAGCATGATTCCCTTCCTTCAGAGACTGGGCCGCAGGATAGTATTCCAACATGATAACGACCCCAAACACAGACCTAAACCCTATTGAGCATCTGTGGGGCATCCTCAAACAGAAGGTGGGGGAGCGCAAGGTCTCTAACATCCACCAACTACGTGATGTTGTCATGGAGGAGTGGAAGAGGACTCCAGTGGCAACCTGTGAAGATCTGGTGAACTCCATGCACAGGGTTAAGGCAGTGCTGGAAAATAATGGTGGCCACACAAAATATTGACACTTTGGGCCCAGTTTGGACATTTCCACTTAGGGGTGTACTCTACTTTTGTTGCCAACGGTTTAGACATTAATGGCTGTGTGTTGAGTTATTTTGAGGGGACAGCAAATTTACACTGTTATACAGGCTGTACACTCACTACTTCACATTGTAGCAAAGTGTCATTTCTTCAGTGTTATCACATGAAAAGATATAATAAAATATTTACAAAAATGGTGTACTCACTTTTGTGGGATACTGTATATATACACATATAAATGCATAAATACATATGTACACACTTATAAATATTTATATATATATATATATATATATATATATATATATATATACATACATACATATACATAATTAAACATGTGTATGTATGTATGTATGTATGTATCTCTATGTTAAAGCCCTTTTGTAAGTGATTATAAAGTTGAATGACTTAAAGCCCAGTAATTAAAACCATGGGCACTATAAGTCATTAAACTTTACAATTATGCTTCTTTTTTAAAATACCTTTTTGTTACTGTAAAGTTACCGCCGATCCTCTGCCCGCATCTCCTTCAGTATTGAGCAGATCGATGAGGATTTCTCCAATCATTGGAGGAAGTTGGATCATCATCGATATGCTAAATACTGAAGTAGGATCGGCGGTAAGTTTACAGTAACAAAAAGGTAAGTATTTTAAAAAAGAAGCATAATTGTAACGTTTAATGACTTAAAGTGCCCGTGTTTTTAAGAGTATTTTTAAATACTGGGCTTTAAAGTGATAGTAAACATACAAAATAATGTTATATAATTCTGCACATAGTGCAGAATTATATAACATTATCTTAGCGGCAGCGTTATTAATCTAAAGCATTTCCAGATTTTTTTTTCTAAAGTTGGACTCCGCTCAAGGTTCTACTGAGCGGGTCTTGTTGTTCAAAAGCGCTTCATGGGCTCTCTAGTCACAGCCCGCCCGATCGCGCCATTGAAGTGAATGTAGCTCGCTCCCGCTATCAGATCGGAGCGGGAGCGAGCTACATTCACTTCAATGGCGCGATCTGGCAGGCTGTGACTAGACAGCGTGCCCGCAAAGCGCTATTAAACAACAAGACCTGCTTAGTAGAACCTTGAGCGGAGTCCAATTTTGGAATAAAAAATCTGGAAATGCTTTAGCTTTATAACGCTGCTGCTAAAATAATGTTATATAATTTTGCACTATGTGCAGAATTATATAACATTATTTTGTATGTTTACTGGCCCTTTAAGTCATTCAACTTTACCATCACTTTAAACAGAGGTCTGAAGTTGCGCTTATCCTGACGCACGTTAAATTTAATTGCGCTCAAGTGAACATGTTAACTTTGAACTCGTAATAACGCAGTACTTCTGAGGAAAGCAAAGATCCACGATAAACCCATTTTCACTTGTGCGCAACTATTATTGCGCCACTCATAATCTAGCCAAATGTAGTGCATTGGATGTGAAGGAGAGACGCCTACATTACAATACAATGTCTTACAAAAATCCCAAAGATTTTACATGATTCTATTCAATGCCGGAAAGTGTTTGATCATCGGACCCTCAGTGAGTTCAGTGGCATTTGTATGCTGAACCGCAAAGGGCAGTACAAGCTATGCCAAGCATGTATGTTATTTGTGCTGTGTCTTTTTACATTTTCGCCACTTTTGTTAGCCCCACCAAATTTTAAATAAATAAAAAGAGAGAAGCGCTCAACCTGGGAATGAACAATAGCATAATAGCTTGCTCTATGGCTAGTTCCCACCCAAGAAGCAGCCTCTTTTTGCTCAACATGTGCCTTTCACAAAGAAGAACTTTCCTGAAGCATATCAGTCTGATCCTGACTTCACAGTACAGTCTAGCCCCGAAATACCAGGCAATCCCTCTCTGAACGAGAGAAACAGCAAAACCCCAGACGTACGTTTCGGCCTATTGTGGGCCTCGTCAGTGAGGTGCAGCCATATCCCTCTAGGCACACTGAGCAACGGGTCCACGTCTGAATTCCCGCATTACACTTAGGGAGACTTCCCAAAATGTCATAATTAGAGCTTAGAGCAATATGGCTACACCTCACTGACGAGGCCCAATGAAGGCCGAAACGATCATCTGGGGTTGCTGTGTTCCTTGTTCAGAGAGGAATTGCCTGGTATTTTGGCGCTGGACTGACCATAATAGCCGGGATCAGACTGATATACAACAGGAAAGTTCTCTGTGAAAAGCAATACTGGGCTAAAAGAAGCTGCACCCAGGTGGTAAATCGCCATAGAACAGGCTAACAATAGTATTGAGCCAGTTGTTCGTTGCTGTGAGTGCGCTTCTCTCTGTGTGTATTTAGCCACCAAATTTTAAAGGGACGTTAAAACCCCAAATTTTTCTTTTATGATTCAGATAAAGAATACAATTTTTAAAAAAGTTACCAGTTTACTTTTATTATTAAATTTGCTTCATTTTCTCGTTATTCTTTGTTGAAGAGATATCTAGATAGTTAGCGTGCACATGTCTGGAGCCTATATGACAGGAAATAGTGCTGCAATGTATAACATTATTGCAAAACTGCTGCCATATGGTACTGCAGCACATCTCTTGGACTAACATCCCTGATTTTCAACAAAGGATAACAAGAAAAGGAGAAAAAAATTATAATAGAAGTAAACTTATGCAACCTCTATTCCCCCCCTGCCCCTCCCACACACACTGATGTCGCTTGTAAACGCAGCAGGTGATATAGCTGTAATCCAGTGCACTCTAAGGCACGTGCGCTTCACCAAGGAATGGACCACTAACCAGTGAACTGACAATCTTGGTGCTTCAAGGGTCATCAATACAAATTTGAAGCTGCATAAAACTGCAACTTGTTTTATATGAAAGGTATTTTGCAATGAATAGTGCAGTTTTGTTTTGTCAATTTGACAGTGTATCTATATTTATTTGAAACAACTTCACTGACCTCTAGAACAGAAGAGCCCTTGATAATCAATCTACCGCCAATCTATACGTAGCGGGTAGGTGCCTACATGGTGGTTAACATGTGCTGTGATGTCACCAGCAGGGAGTGCAATGCTATAAGTGAGTGCACACCAAGTGCTCCTATACATTACTGTCCAACTATAAGCCCCTCCTCTACTATTCCCTTAAGATGGTTTAGCACTTATTCCACTGTTTAATTAGAGGAATACTGTGCAGAATGAAAAATGCTTTGGCTCAATTCAGTTCCTACTTTAAATGGACAGTAAATGTTGTATAGAAGTCTGCTAAAATGCAAACTTTACATTGAATAATATAGAAATACTTTAAATACTTAGGTATGTTGTTAGACCCTAATCTATCTTTTGGACTCCACATAGAAAAACTTGCCTCTAAACTTTATCCAAAACTAGGTCGCCTGTACAGAAACAAATCCTGCCTCAGCCCTACAGTAAAGGAAAAGATTGTACAGCAAATGCTGATGCCTATCTTGGATTATGGGGACATAGTATATGCACCTGCACCGCAAACTCACCTTAATAAACTAAATACGTTATATAACTCGTTCTGCCGCTTTGTGCTACAATGTAACTACAGGACCCACCATTGTGACATGCTAAAAGAACTAAACTGGCTGTCGCTGGAATCCAGACGCACCCTCCATCTTTCCTGCCTTGTCTTTAAGAGCCTTTCTGGGAAGCTCCCACCCTACCTGAGCAGAATGCTCTCCCCTGCTATTCCCACCTCCTATAACCTCCGATCCAATACCAGGGCATTATTTAGCTTGCCTCAATACAAAAAGAAAGCAGCTTGATCCTCCTTTTCCTACAGAGCGCCACAATTATGGAATGACCTCCCTCACACTTTAAAAACTTCCCCAAGCCTAAAATCCTTTAAGAGATCCCTCTCTGCATATCTCAAAACAGAATGCACCTGTCATGGTTGATTAAATATTTTGTACCTGCTCTATGTTAAATGTTTGCATATATTGTGTATTATTATTGTTTTTGTATTTTATTGTACCCTAGTGTATCAATGCAATGTTTTGTGGTCCCAGGACATACTTCAAAATGAGAGAAATCTCAATGTATCCTTCCTGGTAAAATATTTTATAAATAAATAAAATAAATAAATAAAATGTGGGCTTTTTTCTACAAATGTGACATCCAGCTGTTTATATATATATATATATATATATATATATATATATATATATATATATATATATATATATATATATATATATATATATACAGGGGTCAAGTTGGGCGGGAACGCATATATATATATATATATATATATATATATATATATATATATATATATATATATATATATATATATATATATACTGCTCGCCCCAATATTTTCTGAGCAGCATGCTCACGCTATACTCAGCCTGTACAGGTCTTGGCAGTGTATTGAGATGCACAGATTACACTGCTGAGAAAACTTGATGTCAAATTTGGAGATATTTTTGAAAAAATAATGCAGATTTCAATACTATTTGATATTTAATAGGGTTATATATTAGTTCTATTTTTATAAATTAATATTTAAACAATTAAATGGGAACAAAATTAGGACTTTACTGTCCCTTTAAAGATACCAGCCATGGCAGTAAAATACTGACTGGGGGGTATCATTAGACATACCCCACAAACATTTTTTTCCCCCTTAGCACAATCTGTTAAGCAAAAAAAATCAATAAAAAAAAATCAATTGGACTTTAAAATATAATATCTTACATACAAGGAAAAACTTTCCAACATAGGAAATCAAGAGAACAAAGTAAACCTGTTAGAAGTAAATTGCATGATCTAAATCATGAAATTTAAAATTGTCATTTATTGTCCCTTTAATAAAGCTGGTATATTAAACAGACACATCTGTTTCTATACATCACTCTATAATGAAATATATATTCATATATATATGTTCATGCTACGACACATTTTTATGCATATAGCTTGCAGTTGTTAAAGGGACAGTAATAGTATACCCTAAAATGTTCGTCCCTTTGTTTTTTGTTCCAAATAATCCATTTTACCTGCTGAAGTGTTTTAAAATGATTGCAAATGACTCATTTACCTTTACTTTAGCATTTGAAATAGCTGAGTATGCCTGTAGTATCCCTACCTAACTAAAAGTTGATTTACTTAAAGGGACACTCAAGTCAAAATTAAAGGGACACTGAACCCAATTTTTTTTCTTTCATGATTCAGATAGAGCATGCAATTTTAAACAACTTTCCAATTTACTTCCATTAAAGGGACACTGAACCCAAAATTTTTCTTTCGTGATTCAGATAGAGCATGCAATTTTAAGCATCTTTCTAATTTACTCATATTATCAAATGTTCATTCTCTTGGTATCTTTATTTGAAATGCAAGAATGTAAGTTTAGATGCCGGTCCATTTTTGGTGAACACACTAAGTTGTTCTTGCTGATTGGTGAATAAATTCACCCACCAATAAAAAAGTGCTTTCCATGGTTCTGAACCAAAAAATAGCTTAGATGCCTTCTTTTTCAAATAAAGAAAGCAAGAGAACGAAGAAAAATTGATAATAGGAGTAAAATTGGAAAGTTGCTTAAAATTGCATGCTCTATCTGAATCACAAAAGAAAATAATGGGGTTCAGTCTCCCAAAATGTGCACAGTCTTTTTATATTTACACTTTTTGAGTCACCAGCTCCTACTGAGCAGAAAATATACGTATATGCATTTGTGATTGGCTGATGGCTGTCACATGATACAGGAGGAGTGGAAATAAACATAATATTGAAATTCATCAGAAAAAAAAATCTATTACTCATTTGAAGTTCAAACTAAGTGCTATTGCATTGTCTTTTTATCGTGCATTTTTTGTTTATGCAAATCTACTGTATTCACTGGTCCTTTAAAGGGACAGTCTACACCAGAAGTTTTATGGTTTTAAAAAAATAGATAATCCCTTTATTACCCATTCCCCAGTTTTGCACAACCAACACTGTTATATTAATATACTTTACCTCTGTGATTACCTTGTATCTAAGCATCTTCTGACAGCCTCCTGATCACATGAGTTTTTAGTTATTATCTATTGACTCGCATTTTAGCCAATTAGTGCAGTGTCTGCCACAAGCCATGGTGTGATCACAATGTTATGTATATGCTCACATGAACATTGCACTCCCCTGTTGTGAAAAACTAATAAAAAAGCATGTGATAAGAGGCTGTCTATAGTAGCTTAGAAACAGGCAGAAATGTAGAGGTTTCAATGTTATAAAGTATATTAATATAACAATGTTGGTGGTGCAAAGCTTGAGAATGGGTAATAAAGGCGTTATCTATCTTTTTAAACAAAAACAATTTTAGTATTGACTGTCCCTTTAAGTATAGGCTTTAGCATAGCTGTGTAAAGATAGCCAGCAGAAGAAATTACATTCCCAGTAGGAGGTAGGAGAGATAACTAATTCAATGATCATATTCAATTGTTGTCTCTAAGTATTCGGCTTTGGTTTACATACAGAGATAATATAAAGAAGCATATGTATGTGTACAGGAAGTGATCAAATAAGGAGATTTGATTTCAGTGGAAGCTCAACCCATTTTTTGGGTTGTGGTTTTCAAAGAACAAAACCAGCTATTTCATACACAAAATAAACCTTAAGAAGCAAATTCTCATACATTTTATATTTTGCAGCTGTCACTGGGCCTACCTAGGTTTACTCTTCAACAAAGGATACAAGAAGAACAAAGGAAATTTGATGATATAAGTAAATTAGAAAGTTCTGTAAAATGACATGCTCTATCTGAATTATGAACATTTAATTTTATTTTACTGTCCCTTTAATGGTTCATATAGACCAGTTATGGCAAATCTTTGCACCTCAGATGTTTCAGAACTACATTTCCCATGATGCTTATGCTTGATGCTTAGGCGCTCTGCAGTTGAGTCGAGTATCATGGGAAATGTAGTTCTGAAACATCTGGAGTGCCAAGGTTCGCCATCACTGATATAGATCATGCACTTTTGTTAACGTTTTGATATCCTTTCTTGGAAAAAATACCTAGGTAGGCTCAGGAACAGCAATGCACTACCAGAAGCTAGCTGAAGCATATATGTGACTCAGCCCATATGATTGTGTTGCAGTTTAAATGAGCAGAACCAACTATTTCATCTACAAAAATGAACCTAATGGAAAAATTTCCCATACATTTTATACTCCGCACCTGGTATAATAACTTGATGGTAACACATTGAAGGGATAGGAAAGTAAAAATTAAACGTGCATGATTCAGATAGAGAATGTAATTTTAAGACACTTTTAAATTCACTTCTATTTTCAAATGTGCTTTTTTCTCTTGGTATCCCTTGTTGAAAAAGAATACGCACATATCCTACACTAGTGGGAGCTGCTGCTAATTGGTGCCTGCACACATTTGTCTCTTGTGATTGGCTAATTAGCTGGCTCACATGAACTAGCAGTAGTGCAATGTGGTTTCTTCAGCAAAGGATAACAAGAGAACGAATCAAATTTAATAATGGAAGTAAAATGAAAAGTTGTTTAAAATTGTATGTTCTATCCAAATAATGAAAGAAATATTTGGGGCTTCCTGTTCCTTTAAAGGAAAAACAATTTTAAAGTACACTGTCATTTTATCTATGTGTTTAACCCATTTGCAGGGTTGCATGTTAGATCAGTTTATTTTTGCACTTTTGTCATAAAAGTATGATCCATGTTAGGGCAGAGATCTGCATTAAACAAGTGCATGTAGTGCTAATCTCAACATGAAATACTTTCAATTTTTTTCTTTCATGATTCAGGTAGAGCAAGTGATTTTAAACAATTTTTCAATTTACTTCTAATATCTAATTTGCTTTGTTCTCTTGCTATCCTTTGCTCAAAAGAATACCTAGGTAGACTCAGGAGCTGCTGATTGGTAGCTGTCCATATATGTCTCATGTTATTGGCTCACCCAATGCATTGAATTAGCTCCCAGTAATGCATAGCTGCTTCTGCAACAAAGGATACCAAGAGAACAAGGCAAAATGGCTAATTGAAGTAAAATGAAAGGTTATTTAAAATTGAAAAAAAAAATGTGGGTTTCATGTCCCTTTAAAAGTAATAATGTATTTTATTATTGCACTGTTATTTGCATATAATTATGTGTTTAAACCCGGCAAAGAGGTTAAGCAAATGGTTAAAGTCAGAGCACATCTGGTGAGCCAGTGACAAAAGACATATGTGTATAACCATCAATCACCAGCTAGCTCCCAGTACTGATCCTGAGCATACATAGGTATGCTTTAAAAAAAAAAGAGAACAGAAATAAATTAAAAAGTGTCATAAAATCACATGCTCTGAATAATGAAAACATTGATCTTAACTCATGTTTCCTTTAATTGCTGAAGCACAGCTATGAGTTATTGCGCGAGCACATTGCTGGTTTCTGGATAAAGACTATGCAATAATATCTGCACCCAGCACTAATATCCTCACTGTAGCAATGCAGCCAGTCCACCTTAAGAATACAACTGCAGACACCCAGTAGGAGTGAGGGGGCTGGACCTGTAACTGAATGCTGGCTCCTGACACTCTATGCTTCAGTCACACTGAAACTACTCCCTCCTCCCTCGGGTGAACCAGCTTCACAAGGAATGTTTCACCCCAGAAACTGCTGCTGTAAAGGTATTTATATAAAACGATAGAATCCTCCTATAAAGAAGGTTTTATGCGTTTGTCACTATATTGCTGGAGCGCTGCGTTTTCTAAAGGGCAACAGTTGTACTTTATTGCTGCTGATCTGATCTCTAAGCGCTACTAACCATTCACTTCCTGCTAACTGGATTTAAATCTCCCTCCAAAGTCTGTTGAGTTGGAGGAGGGGGCAGCGTGTGAAGTTTTAATGTGATTCAAATGTAACTTTTTTTATATATATACATTTATGAACTGATGATCGAACTCACTTGTACAAATTTGCTTGTTGCCATATAACTATTAATGGAATTATCTGCTGTTAATTTGTGTGTCCCATCACTTCTGACTTGTCCCTCCCCTTTTAGTTTCTGGGGTAATTTCAGGACAGGATGGAATCTTATGAAATGAATGAGAATTATAAAACAGCTTTATTTAAAGGGCTATTTATGTTTTGGGGATAATTAAGTCACATTTTGGCTAATAAATCTGATCATGTTGATACATATTTAACCTAATGATCCTTTTTGAAGTTTATTATGAAACTATATTTAATCCAAAATAGTTTAATATAAAATTTTAAGTCTGATGTTCATTAGGGGCACTAATTGGACTCTAGGGCTGTTTTTTGTATGTGCATCTCGTCTATACAATGGTAAGTTAGAGACCAATTTGTATTTGTATTGCTCTGGTGATTGGTGAGAAATGCAGTGGGGACTAATTCATTCTTTAGGGCGGGTTTGGTTTGAAAATAAACTCCAACCAGCCAGTAACTGGTCATAGGGGGAGGTTCCTTATCAATACTAAAGAAAAATGTGCCTGGCTGTGCTGTTCGTTATAGGATTAGGTTTATTTCTCCTTCAAATTTAAATTTGTTCTTGTCTTTTGCATTTACACACATTTCAGTTTTACTAATATATGTAATAAATATAACATCTGGGCTGATTTTCCTATAATAGTTTGGAATTGCTTTCTTATATAAAACTTTTTCTAGTAGTTTTTTTTTTTTTTTTTTTTAAATATTTTGAAACTTTAAATGTCCTACAATGCCTTATCCTTTATTCTAGAAGAGCTTTTGGGTATTATAATTTATAGCACTTTTTATAGGTTAGTATGATAAATTGCATTATCCATACTGTAAATTAATCATAATAAATACCATAAGCTCCATGTACTAAGCAGTCAGCGAGCTACCCGCAACAAATCTCGCGTCAAAACTCGCAAACTGATATGTACAAAGCCGTCAATTATGTTAAAACTCGCATCTTTAAAATTGCGAGCGTACTTATCCACCAAACCTCGCTACCGCTCTATTTTTCACTGTAATTAGACACATTTGACCACCAACTCGCCAAAAAACGAATGTACTAAAAAATCTATTTGTCCGCTCGCTACAATTTCCGCTCCCACCTCGCTATTTTTGCCTCGCCACCTTTTAGGTGGCGGGCAAGGTACAAAACAATAGGAAAGTCAATCTAGACGCCAGTCTAGACATATATAAAAGGCAGTAATATCAGCATTGTACTTACAGCATAACTGGCGTCTAATTTGTCTCTCATTTCCATGTACATAAATTGCGCCCAATTTGTCGACTGTAATTAAAGAGTAATCTATTTAAATTTGTATTGTTAGTTGTCAATCTTTATAATTATTTTTATATTAATATTTATATATTATCAGATCCAGATGAAGCCATATCCAAATTGTAAATAAATATTACAAAAATAACGCTCTGTTATCACTCTTCAAAAAATTTTGAACAATAATAAAGTTGTTTAGATAAGTTGAACTTTTATAGGAGCAAAATTCTATTCCTGCGACTACTATGATGTTCGTGACACCTTGCATGTCACGTGTTAATAATTGGCCAGACAATTCAACTGAAAGTTAAGTACCATCAGCTTAGTCGCGGCGAGCGAGGCGTCAAATTTATCAACAATCCGCAACTGCTCGCGGCGGGCTAGACTTGTCTATTTATTGGGGGAATATTAGTACATAGCGACAGCGGACACCATTTCGCCCGCGGCGAGTAACGGCGAGTTTATCCGCGTCTACAATGACGGATGAATTGACGGCTTAGTACATGGAGCCATATATCTGGATGTATTTTTTAAAGTTAGGACACTGGAGTTTGTATACTTTAGAATTGACTTTTCAGTGGGGAAGTTTATAGTTTCTGGTATCTTCAGTGTGAGATTCCTCTAATTCCTGTAATGTTAAAAACACTTTTATTAATAAAAAAAAAGGTGCCCAGGGTTTGGGTAAATTATTTAAACTTTGGTTGTTCAGCAGAGATTTTCCTACTGTAATTGTGTTTTTATTTGGGTAAGAATAAGGATACAATGTGTGTGATAAATAATTTAATCAATTGTTAGATTTGGTGGTTATCTCAATGTGTAACAGCATGACATGTTTTAAAGGGACAATTAAACAATTTGAAATTACAATACACTTCTATTGTTTGCCATAGAATAACATATCAGCCAAGTCTAGACATTTTTAAAACAAAATAACATCTAGTTGGGTACATCAGTTTTTCAGTAGCCAAACTCCGCCTACCTTTTGCCTTATTTGGATGAGCGAATCAGGGCTCCAGTCTGCTGCTGACAAGGCTAGCCACAGTTATGTTGGTATAAAGTGCTTTTGTTTTGCAGTTCTTATCAGTTTGTCTTTATTTATATATATGTGTGTGTGTTAGCGTTGAGAATTCTGCAGTGTATTTTTTCAGTTTTGAGAATTACAAATGTAATTACACCAAAAGGTGGGCAAAGTTGAAAAAATGAAAGTTTAATGCAAAGTTGTTTTACTACGTTTAACTACTCGTTATATATTAAGATATTAAAGTGTTTACTGTCCCTTTTAATGAGGATGTAAGCGTTCAGTAAGGCCTCTGAATCTGAAGAAATTTGCTCAATGGCTACAGGGGAGAGCAATTAGTTAAAAAAAAAAACACTTGCAAGAATCAGAGCATGGCATTTAAAGAAATTTCAAATGTGCTTTGTTCTCTTGGTATCTCTTGTTCTAAATGAATATGCACATATCATACACTAGTGGGTGCTAGCTGCTGATTGGTGCCTTCATACATCAATTTCTTGTGATTGGCTAACTAGATGTATTTAGCTAGCTGCCTGTAGTGCAATGCTGCTCCTTCAGCAAAGGATGGCAAGAGAATGAAGCATATTTGATGATAAAAGTAAATTTGAAAGTTGTTTAAAAATTGTATGTTCTATTCCTATCCCTTTTTAAAGCTGCAATGGATGTAACTCTGACAGTGCATATGACCATTTGTGTATCCCGTTCAGAAGATCTGTGTGTGCATATTAATTAAAGGGATATTTTTCTTGTCCTTCCCTAGCTGGTATGTAAAATATATATTGCACTTTTCCTATCTCTCAACCATTGGGGTATTACAGCTGCAGTGCCCTGGGCTGAGATCTTGTGAAATCAGATCTTGCTGCCCATGACATCACAGTGGGACGTAATTTGCAATCGCCCATCTCAGTACAAGTGATTGCTGACATTGTGGTTAGGGTTAACCGATTGTCTAGCATCTAAGTGGGTTAATGGAAGGTTTGACACATGAACATTATGTTGTGACAGAATTGCGCCAGCGATATGGTTGGGACAGTTGAGATATTGCTCTGTTTATTACAGGCTTAGAAAAGATCATTCATTAAACTTTCTTGGAGTTTTTTAAACTTTTTTTCACCTGGGATCCTTTTTTTAGATTGCAAATACTTTTTTGGACCATATTATTATAACTTGGTACAGAAAAACTCCTTGTCAGATAGGACATAAATATAACAAACAATTGAGGGGATTATCAGCTAAAATAATTAAATTCACCTTTTGTAGCCATTGCTAATCCCGAATTCTTTGTCTAACTCCCTATACCTTCCATGTAGGCTTCTCCCCTGTGTGTGTCAATAAGCCATGCCCACTCACTGTGTGTTCTCTGCACATGATGTTCCCTCTAAAAAATATTTTGTGCAGTATGTGATTTTTTTTTTTTTTTTTTTTTTTCTTCACCTTTTGCTATTTTTGGCCAATTGACTAAAATGTGTGTGCAAATTTGAAGAGGTACAAAATGTGCCTCCCTCTCATTAAGCAAAATACATCTACACGCATGCATATACAGCCCAGATGTGTCATGAATGACATTATTACAAATAGTTGTATATGCATTAAAGATGAAACATTTTTGCAGAAATGCTTCTAGTAAAAGTAATAAATTACTTGTGCACGGTCCCTCACATATGTTATTGCTAATGAAAGTATAATGCAAAAATGCTTATTTCACGTTGAAATATACTCATGCAATTTCATTTTTAACCTTTCTATCCCTTTAATGGGACAGTCAGGTCCAAAATAAACTTTCATGATTCAGATAGAGCTTGTAATTTTAAACAACTTTCCAAATTACTTTTATCACCAATTTTGCTTTGTTCTCTTGGTATTCTTAGTTGAAAGCTAAACCTAGGTAGGAATCATATGCTAATTTCTTAGACCTTGAAGGCTGCCTCTAATCTGAATGCATTTTCACAGTTTTTCACCACTAGAGGGCGTTAGTTCATATGTGTCATATAGATAACATTGAGCTCACGCATGTGAAGTTACCTAGGAGTCGGCACTGATTGGCTGAAATGCAAGTCTGTCAAAATAACTGAACTAAGGGGGCAGTTTGCAGAGGCTTAGATACAAGGTAATCACAGAGGTAAAACGTGTATTAATATAACAGTGTTGGTTTTGCAAAACTGGGGAATGGGTAATAAAGGGGTTATCTATCTTTTTAAACAAACATTCTGGTGTTCACTGTCCCTTTAATTTTCCTTTATAAACAAAGTTGTGTAAAGAGTTGAAAAAACAAACATTTGGAGAACAAACAGCAGCCGCCTATTCCTTTCTGTGTAGCTGACACTGTACAGTGTTTCTTCGATATCCTTAAAGGGACAGTAAACACCAGAATTTTTGTTGTTTAAAAAGGTAGATAATCCCTTTATTACCCATTCCCCAATTTTGCATAACCAACACAGTTATAATAATATACTTTTTACCTCTGTGATTACCTTGTTTCTAAGCCTCTGCAAACTGCCCCTTTATTTCAGTTCTTTTGACAGACTTGCGTTTTTTAGCCAATCAGTGCTGGCTCCTAGGAGCTTCACGTGCCTGAGCTCAATGTTATCTATATGAAACACGTGAACTAACGCCCTCTAGTGGTGAAAAACTGTCAAAATGCTTTCAAATTAGAGGCAGTCTTCAAGGTCTAAGAAATTAGCACATGAACCTCCTAGATTTAGCTTTCAACTAAGAATACCAAGAGAACAAAGCAAAATTGGTAATAAAAGTAAATTGGAAAGTTGTTTAAAATTACATGCCCTATTTAAATCATGAAAGATTTTTTTAATTTAATGTCCCTTTAATCATAATTTTGCTTTAATAAAACTTTTTTTTTTCCCTAGAACTATTATTTCTTTAAGATTTATGTATTCATTTTAAATGCTGCTGTGCAATAGCTGGTCACTTTCTCAATTGATAACGTTGTGCTGTTTTTCTTTTACCGTTCAGCCACACACTGTCGCTGCTCCAGATGTTTTGCTGCCCCTCCGAGAAGGCGAGTGAGAAAACGCCCATGCATACTGACGCTGCTCAATCTCCCAGAGGATGTTCTGTTGTACATTCTAGAATGCCTACCTGTCCCGGATATTCTATCCATGCGTAAAGTGAGCTAATGGACTTGGATATTATTGTCTTTATGTGTATAGAAAATATTATTACTTTGTGTGTTTTTTTTGTTTTTTTTTAGGCTGAAAAGTGATAGCGTGTGTATTCTACAGGTGGCCCTCGGTTTACAACGGTTCAATTTACACCGTTTCAGAATAACAACCTTTTTTTCCAGTCATGTGACTGCTATTGAAAAGCATTGAGAAGCAGTGCATTTATTAAAACAGCCAGTAGGTGGAGCTGTCCGCTTGTGTTGCAGCAAAGCCAAGCAAGCTGAAATTAATCAGTTTAACCAGACCTGAGCTATCGAGCAGATTTCAAAGGAACAAGATTTTCTTGTCTATAAATCAGTCCAGATTGGAATGCATAGAAAGAACTGTTTGCATAAAAATGCAAGTGAAGTCTGTGTTGTGTGATTATTTTATTAGGTTTATAATACTGTTTATCATTTAAAGTCTTCATTTCGAAGCTTTAAAAATAATGTATTAGATGTTACTTATGACAATTTTGAGAGGGGCCTGGAACCTATCTCCCTCACTTCCCATTGACTTACATTATAAACTGGGTTTCAATTTACAACGGTTTCCATTTACAACCATTCCTTCTGGAACCTAACCCCAGCGTAAACTGAGGGCTACCTGTATTTTAATGTTAATTACAAACTACTTCAAATAAAATGGGAGGGGGCACCACCTCACAATATAATAATCTATACTGAATTCTCTATAGAAAATGTTACCACTTGGGTGACAATATGAAGCTGGTGGTGGGGTTGATAGAATATCACAAAGTATTACATCTAAAGCACAAATTAATTGCATAATTTAAAGGGACAGTCAAGTCCAAAAAAACTTTCATGCTTTAAATAGGGAATATAATTTTATACAACTTTCCAATCTACTTTTATCACCCATTTTGCTTTGTTCTCTTGGTATTCTTAGTTAAAAGCTAAACCTAGGAGGTTCATATGCTAATTTTAGACCTTGAAGACTGCCTCTAATCTGAATGCATTGTGACCACTGGAGGGCGTTAGTTCATGTGTTTCATATAGATAACATTGAGCTCATGCACGTGAAGTTACCCTGGAGTGAGCACAGATTGGCTAAAATGCAAGTCTGTCAAAAGAACTGAAATAAGGGGGTAGTTTGCAGAGGTTTAGATACAAGGTAGTCACAGAGGTAAAATGTGTATTTCTATATTTCTAATAGTTTGGTTCTGCAAAACTGGGGAATGGGTAATAAAGGGATTATCTTTCTTTTTAAACAACAAACATTCTGGTGTTGACTGTCCCTTTAACATAAATTAATTTAATAAAAATTTGTGCAATAGATATTTACATTTTAATATTGGCTAATTTTATCTGAACATTGATTTTAAGGGACATGAAACACTTTTTTTTTCCTCATGATTCATAGAGTACATGCAATTTTTAGACAACTTTCCCATTTACTTTTTATTATCTAATTTGTTTCGTTCTTGGTATCCTTTGTTGAAAAGGTATACCTAGGTAGGCTCAGGAGCTGCTGATTGGTGGCTACACATTTATGCCTCATTTTATTGTCTCACCCATGTGCATTGCTGTTTCTTTAACAAAGAATACCAAGAGAATGAACCAAATTAGACCATAGAAGTAAATTGGAAAGTTGTTTCGAATGGTACTCTTTATCTGGATCATGGAAGATAAATTTTGGGTTTCATGTCCCTTTAAATTTTACCCGGGTGGATAGTAAAATTAGATAAAAATATATTTAAACAGGAGCGCTGTAGCTAAAGGTGAATAGGATAGTAAAATTAGCCAGATGATGCACCCATTAAAAAGGTTTTGGGGAGAACACTGCAAAAAATATACTTAAGAATCCACATGGAATTGAAGCACCTCAAAGTCTTTGGATAGTTCTTCTAGGCTGTGTCTTCTCCAACATCAAATTGTGGTTCCAATTGGTAAAAATGAATTTAAAAGAACAAAAATAGAGCGCGCTACACCTGTTTTACAATATATTTAATGTTTGTTTCAGGTCCATCCTTACTTGGGAAACTTGATAGACACGTGCAATAGTATTTGGACCCGAGCCAGCTTCAGAGACATTTGGCCTTCCCCTGAAAACTTGCATCTCTTTGAAAGGTAACTTTTTTTTTTTTTGCTCTTTTAGTTACAAAAAACCCTTTAATGTTTAATTTGGACTTTTTCACAAAACAAGGATAGGATATATAAAGTGGGTGTAAGGTTTCTTTAGGAAGCCTGATCAAAGAGTAAGACCTTTATTCTTTTTTTCATAAAGCCTGAGATTTTCTTTAGGAATGATGTCCAGATGGCAGTATTGCAGCTGCCAAAATATAGTAGTCTTCATTTTGCTATGACCAGAAGATGCCATGATCTCCTGTTTCAGCCCTCTCTGGTATCCAAGAGGTTAAAGGGACACTAAACCCACATTTTTTTCATTCATGATTCAGATAGAGCGGGCAATTTTAATCAACTTTCTAATTTACTCCTATTATCATTTTTTTTTTCCCGTTCTCTTGCTATCTTTATGTGAAAAAGGCATCTTGACTATTATTTTGGTTCAGTACCCTAGACAGCACTTGTTTATTGGTGGGTGAATGTATCCACCAATCGGCAAGAAAAACCCCAGGTTGTTCACCAAAAATGGGCCGGCATCTAAACTTACATTCTTGCTTTTCAAATAAAGTTACCAAGGGAATGAAGAAAATTTGATAATAGGAGTAAATTAGAAAGTTGCTTAAAATTGCATGCTCTATCCGAATCACAAAAGAAAAGATTTGGGTTCAGTGTCCCTTTAACATTAACCCCTAACCTTACCTGAGACTGAGGTTGGCCACAATATTCTTTCATGAGGATATAGTCAACAACAAGATCTCCCAACTGCAACACTGCGATCAGGAGATACCAAAGCATGGTGGTCCTTGGTAGCCCTGATGTTGGGTGCTGAGTTATGCTAGAAGTGTGTGTTTTTTACTGATCATGATCTCCCACCTTCTGGCTTTCTTTATCATGTTTTTTTGAGTCTGACATATAGGGGCATAAAGACTGCTGCTCCATAACCTGTCTGCCTGCTCTGAGGCGGCGGACAGAAATCAACCCGATTGAGTACGATCGGGTTGATTTGACACCCCCTGATAGCGGCTGATTGGTCGCGAATCTGCAGGGTGCAATAATAAATGCAGGGAGCGTATACTGTCGTCATTTATCGATGTGCAGCGGACATGATCCGCTATATCGGATCATGTTCGCTCGCACCATCATAAATAGGCCCCATACTGTGCTCAGTGACCTAAAACTGGGTTTAACAAATTACGTTTGAGGAGCCAGTCACATTTTTTTAGTCTCAAAATGTTGTTTGCATGTAAATTTATATAGAAAGAATAATACCAAAAATTGCTGCTGGAAGTAAAATTTAGGTGCTATGGCTTCCTTGAATTTGTCAAGCCTAGGTATTAAAAAAAACATTTTACTGTAAAAATTTTCTTCTTTTAATGCGTTCCCAAAGGTCCATTTTACTTGACAGAGTGTATTCAATTGTTTTCAAATAGCTTCATTACCTTTATTTTGTCATGTGAAACAGTTGTTTTTGCCTTTTGTCAATACCACCTTATACTGAAAATGACAATACTGCATTATTGATTTTAGTAAACAAGAGCCAGCAGCAGAAGTCAACCTCCAAGTGGGGGTTTGGGGGGGGGGGGGGGCAGAAAGAGTGCAGACCATTTGCAATGTTGTTACTGCAGCTGCTTTGAATACAGTATCAGCTGATTACCTGACTACATTCTCCCTTTAAAGGGACAGTGCACTTAGGGAAGGAGCTGATACTAGTTCATTTTATTCACGTTTGATGCAGAATCACCCGGCATGCCGGCTTATAATAAAGCACAGTAATTAATTTGTTTCATCATAATAATGATCACATATTCTGAAAAAAAATAACCTGTCTTAATTTCCATAGGGCGGCAGAGTATGGCAACTTTGAAGCTAGTGTGAAGCTTGGAATTGCGTATTTGTACAATGAGGGCTGTAAGTGCTTATTTTATTTTTATTATTATTATATGAACGGTGGGGAAGTTGTACTTTGAAAATGTGTTTAAAGGGACATTAAAGCCAAAAAAGTTTTTCATGATTCAAATAGAGTATGCGGTTTTAAACAACTTTCTAATTTACTTCTATTTTCAAATTTTGGTATCTTTTGTTGAAAAAGAGATGAGGGGCACTTTATGGCATCAGTTTTTCAAGAATGTTATCCATTTGCAAGAGCATTAGATTGCAGCCCTATTTCCTGTCATGTAGTGATCCAGATGCCTACCTAGGTATCTCTTCAACACAGAGTATCGTGGGAACAAAACAAATTTAACAAAAGGGAGAATAGTTTACAGCGCCAAAGGAGTAAACAGTTGAGATCTTAAAGGGACATTAAACCCAATTTTTCTTTCTTTCATTTAGTAAGAGTAGGCAATTTTAAACAACTTTCTAATTTGCTTCATTCTCTTGATATTCTTGGCAGAAAAGCATATCTAGATAGGCTCAGTAGCTACTGGTTGGTGACTGCACATAGATGCCTCGTGTTATTGGCTCACTCATGTTTATTGCTATTTCTTCAACAAAAGATATCTAAAAAAAATAAAGCACATTAGATCATATAAGTCAATTGTAACATTGTTTAAGATTGCATTCTCTACCTAAATCATGAAAGAAAATTTTTGGGTTTAGTGTCCATTTAAATAAAAAAGGGAGTTCACAGTGAGGTAGAGATGATATCCTAAACGGTCTATGGGATACCTGTAAAGAGATTGAAACAAAAGGTGCAAAACCTGGGAGACAATATAGCATAAAAGGTAATAGGCTTACCAGTAGTGAAAGCAGGTAACTCGGTTAGAGAGTGAAAAGGTGGTTGACGCGTTTCGGCCTTTAGTAAGTCCCTTTTTAAGACTGAGCATCATGGGAAATGTAGTTCCAAATCCTATGGAGGGACAAGCTTGAGGATGTCTCTGTTAAAGCGTTGAAACAGTAGCTGTGTGGAATATAGTCATGTTAAAGGGACTTTAAACCCTGTGTGATAGCTGCTTTTATCAGCTCAATTACAATTGCTACAAACAGGTCTCAGCAGGGGATATGAGATAGGAAGAAAAGGCTTTTAAATCTGGGATAACTACTTTACAACCTGGCAGCGCTCGTTACTTTACAGAAACTCAGGGGAATTTGAAAGCTTACAATTTGTAGAGTTAAATTACTGGTAAACTAATGAAAATGTATTGCAGTTAGTTTAATATACAAAATTAAACATTTTATATGAGAATCTCAGTGTTTAATGTTCCATTTTAATGTTTCTTTCTTAGTATCCATGTCAGATGATGGCCGAGCGGAAGTCAATGGACTAAAGGCCTCACATTTCTTCGGCTTGGCAGAAAAGCTGAACACCAGAGCAGATCCCTTTGTGTGGCTTTTTATCCGGCCGCCTTGGTCCTCGTCTGGGAGCTGCTGTAAGGCTGTGGTGTTCGATAGCTTGAAGGACAAATGTGAAAATGTCACAAGTGAAGTGCAGACAACAATGGTGAGTTATATAGATAGTTTGTGGATTACATAAAGACAAACATATCCTTTACCTTTATTTTGGCATTTTAAATAGCTGACTTTTGCCTGTGGAATCTCCACCTATACTGTAAATTTCACAACCTAAATATTGTCTTTAAAAAAACTGTAAACATAGCTAACAGACGAAATTGTGCTCCCAGTGGGAGGTAGGAGAGAGAACTAATATTTTAATTCATTATATTAGTATTGGGCTTTTGTATACAGACAGAGATAAGATAATGAAGCGTGTGTATAGAAAGTGATAAAATAAGGAGATCTGATTTCCCTGTAAGCTCAGCCCAATTATAATGGGTTGTGGCGACAAAGGATAAAATCAGCTGTTTCTTATACAAAAATAAACACAAATGATCAAATTCTCATATGTTGTATACTCTGCAGCTGGTATAACAAGTCATTGGAAACACAGTAAAAGGAAACCAATTTTAC
>NC_069509.1:133962523-134015023 GCF_027579735.1 Bombina bombina | reverse complement strand
CAGAGGAGTGCCGGAGTTTCGGAGTAGTCTCTTATGGAGGGTAGTACTCTTCGCAGTGGGACTGGAGTTTTAAGCAGTCTTGTCAGCCTCTCAGTGAGAGCCTGGGCGAAAGTTAGAGTCCGGAGATGCAGGGAGAGTCTTTCTGTGAAACCATCCCGACTCATATTAACAGCTCCATAAGCAATCAGCGTTGATGAGTTTAGCTGCCTGCTTTCTACACTCAAGTCCATGTCAGGAGCGAGGCTACTAACCTGTCACACTTGAAGGGCTGTGTTCCTGTTCCACGGCGTAGATTCTGGTAAGATCATTTAATTTTTATTAATAATGATAACATAGAAGACAGGGTCACAGTGTGGTGCCTTTTATCTTTACAGAATCATGGGTTAATATTCTTGGAAGGGGGATTATTGAATAGGTAGGGTGTATACATGATATTGTTTATTGTGTCATTGCTGCGTTATGTGCGAGATGAGGCTCTGGCAATGTGTGGAACTTTCAGGATACTTGCGGAAACTTTGAGCCGCCATTTTTTGGCTTGTTTTTCCCTTGTGCAGGGGCGGTCCTGTCGTGCATTCCATGTGACTGGGTGTGGCCATCTATCCTTTCCGTTGATCTGTGGCGCAGGAGACGTAGCGGTTTCTGTATCCCGGGTCCTAGGAGGTGGTGAGTGCCTCGGCCATTGGTGGTATAAAGGTGCCTTTTTAATAAATAAAGTTAGTCTAACCAAGCGCGCAAGCGATGGAGGACTCTGACGCATTGGAAGGCTCTCCTTCCTTAATAAAGTCTAATTCCTGTGTTTATTGTGAGGAGGTTCTGGTAGATCAGCCTGCTCAACTATGTTCCACATGCCTTGATAAAGTTACAATTTCTAAATGTAAACGGAGGTCTAGTACTACTGAGCCGTCCACCTCTGAGGGTTCTTCTTCCCGGGAGGTGCGTTCCCTACATTCATCTCCGACTGCACATGCAGCGCCCCGGGGTCCAACCGTTACTCCTTTGAGAGAGATTCGTTGGCCGTCAGACTTTGCGGACCAACTGGAATCGGTGGTTTCGAAAGTGATCCATGCCTTACCACGTTCTGCTAAGCACAAGCGTAGGGTTTATCATAGCGGCCCGGCCCAGGGTTTGTCATTGCCGATAGGAGATCCAGAGGCTCTATACGATGACGAGACCCACTTTGACTCTTCGGAGGAGGCCCCTTCTGGGTCGAAGTCCGTGTCATCTAAACCTCCGGCGGCGGAGGAGCCTGGTTATAGGTTTAGGATGGAGAATTTTCACTTTCTGCTACGGCAGGTGCTTGCTACTCTGGGGGTTCCGAAACCTAAGATACCGGAGGAACATGCGATTCCTAAGCTTGACAAGGTATACGAGGACAGTAGTACCTCAGTCTTTCCCGGTTCCTGTTAAGATGGCTAATATTATTAAGAACGAATGGGTGCGTTTAGGTTCTTCCTTTTCCCCTTCTTCCTTTAAAAAACTGTTCCCCATTCTGGATTCTCAGCTTGAGCTGTGGGGGACCATCCCTAAGGTGGATGGGGTTATCTCTATGCTCGCAAAGCGGACGACTATTCCCCTTGAGGATAGTTCGTCGTTTAAGGAGCCCATGGATAAAAAGCTGGAAAACATGTTGAGAAAGATGTTTCAGCACACTGAGTTTGTTTTTCAGCCAGCAGCAGCCATTGCGGCGGTCGCTGGAGCTGCAACATATTGGTGTGAATCCCTGTGTGAAATGGTGGAGGGGGAAACATCCATCAACAAGATACAGGAGAAGATTAAGGCGCTGAAGATAGCCAATTCTTTCCTCTGTGATGCCAATATGCAAATTATTCGCCTGAATGCTAAGGTGTCAGGTTTTTCTGTGGCTAAAATCTTGGTCGGCGGACATGACCTCTAAGGCGAGGCTGTTGTCCTTGCCTTTTTAAGGGAAGATCCTGTTCGGTCTAGGATTGGATTCGATTATATCCATGGTTACGGGAGGCAAGGGAGCTTTCCTACCGCACAATAAGAAGGCTAAGCCTAAAGGATCTACTTTTCATCCCTTTCCTGCGGACAAGGCCCAGCATCAGCAACCCACCGCAAAAGTGGACCAGTCCAAGGGATCTTGGAAGCCGACTCAATCTTGGAACAAGTCTAAGCAGAGCAAGAAGCCCGCCGAGACGAAATCGGCATGAAGGGGCGGCCGCCGACCGTTCTCTGCAGGGCCGCCATCAGGGGGTGACAGGGGTGACTACTGTCAGGGGCCCAATGAGCCAGGGGGGCCCCCATGAGTCAAGTACTAAAAAAAAAAAAAATATTTTTTTTTTTTTTTTTTTTTTTTTTTTTAAATTTTGGTAGCCACCAGTGGGTACTACAGCAGAGTGCTAATTGAGCATGGGAAATGTTATTACAAGGAGTAAAGTATTAGCATTTGAGAGGATTTCTTAGTGTGCACTAAACCACTATGCGCAGTGTGAGACAGACTTGGCACTTTGTACAGTGTGTGCCTGAGTCAGACGGCAGATCACTTTCATTTGCAGAGGAGGTAGGACTTAGCAAATGTTTTTTATTTCTTTGTGCAATTTTGGATTGTAACTTCAGTGTGGTAGTAGTTGTTTGGTGGGGCTAGGGGTCCATAAAAACATATTTTTTTTAGCAGCAGTGTATTTATGATTATTTGACAATGCTGTAGAAATTCTATATTTAAAACCATAGAGAAATGTTTCCTCCTCAATACACAAATGGTAGATGCCCTTTTGGCAGATATGCATTATATATATATATATATATATATATATATATATATATATATATATATATATATATATATATATATATATATATGCATTATATATATATATATATATATATATATATCATTCCAGTTTACTGCCCCTTTATGCAAGGACTTTCCAGATGCAAGGAGGCATTTTATCTAAGATTTTTACATCTGCATAAAATGTTATACTCTTAGATTAAGATTGCTCAGTGTTTGAAATGAGACAGGTTAACTTAAAACTGTTCAGTTTACACTACAGATGACTTAATTTTGAAATACATACCAACAAGCCTAAATCCTGCATTTAACCAGATCTAATGGTATGAGTACCACAGCTTATGGTCCCACCAAGACCATATAGAGTACAGCATTTTCAAAATCCATAAGTACAGCTGACAGCTGGGAAAATTTGTACACTATATTTGAAGTGGTGCTCTTGGTTGGGGAAAATGGGGACAAAACAAACAAACAAACATATGTCAACCTTTTAAAGGTACTTTTCTTCATCTATCCATCTACCCAGCTCATTAATGTACAATTTTGAATTCACAGAATTATTTTTGTTTGCACATTTACAAATATGATTCTTTAAAAAGTGATCTCTTAATTTCTGAATTTTTTTATCATGCATGTCACACACTATTGATTTAGGTGATGCAAGGTGCATACATGTTTCCTCCTGTGAGTGTTTCTGTGGGTGTCTGTTTTTATGTCTTTGTGCTTTGGTTTGTGTCTCTATGAGTGTGTATGTATTTTTTATCTGTGGGTCTCTTTGTGGGGGTGGGTGTGTATGTCTTTGAGCCTTTTCTGTGGGTGTCTCTGTGAGGGTGTGTGTATGTTTGTCTTTGTGTATTTTCTCTGGATGCCTCTGTGAGGGTGGGTGTGTATGTCTGTTTTCTGTGGATGTCTCTGTGAGGGTGTGTGTGGGTATGTATGAATGTAAGTATGTGTTTTCTGTGGATGTCTCTGTGAGGGTGTGTGTTTTGTGTGGGTGTCTCTGTGAGGGTGTGTGTATGTCTGTGTGTTTTCTGTGGATGTCTCAGTGAGAGTGTGTGTATGTATGTCTTTCTGTGTTTTTTATGTGGTTGTCTCTCTGTGTGTGTATGTCTTTCTGTGTTTTCTGTGGGTGTCTCTGTGTGTGGGTGTATGTCTTTGTGTGTTTTCTGAGGCTGTCTCTGTTGGTGTTTCCTTGGGTGCATGTGCAAGTTTGAGTTTGTGTGTGTGTCCATTGTCTGTTCCTTTTTAGGACATTTTGACCTTACTACTAATTATTCACATCTTTCTACAGACTTTGAGACTAACAAGACCTTTCCGGAAGTAACCAATCCACCATTTAACCTTTAAATTATTTTTTAGGCAGTTCAGGGCCCTTCCTTTCAGCCACTGCATGCTGTTGTCATAATTTAGTTGTCATCTTCCTTTACAAAAAGATAATCAGAACTCCATATTTTGTTTTCTAAATCTCCTTTTTTTTTTTTTTTTACAAAACTATAGTTTACGTCGTTACTTGTCAGGTCAATGTAAACAAGTGCTAAGTGTTTTTTTGGGTGTCTGTGTCTGAGTGTGTTTCTTTGCGTGTCTGCTAGAGTGTCTATATGTGAATCCTTATGTGTGAGTTTGTTTGTGTGTTTCAGTGTATGAGTGTGTCTGTGTGTGTGTATGTTACTACCTTTACAACATTTCCAAGTTTAAATAGACAATTAAGAATAAAGTGCATATACGTTTTAGTCACTTGGTCAAAAATTGCACGTGTTAAAGGAGGGGGGGGGGCCCTGATCAATGGATGAGTCAGGGGCCCCGAAATTCCTAGTGGCGGCCCTGGTTCTCTGGATCACGTAGGGGGCAGATTATCTCTATTCTCAGACACAGGGTTGCAGGATTTTCAGGACCCTTGGTTTCTAGAAGTGGTCTCCCAGGGTTACAGGATAGGGTTCAGATCCCATCCGCCCGAGGGCAGATTCCTCCTGTCAAACCTGTCTTCAAGACCAGAGAAGAGAGAGGCCTTTCTAGAGTTTGTGAGAGATCTCTCCTCTCTCTGAGTTATTGTACCAGTACCCCTAGCAGAGAGAGGTCTAGAGTACTATTCCAACCTTTTTTTGTGGTTACAAAGGAGGGCACGTTCCGCTAGATTCTGGACCTAAAGTGTTTGAACAAGTTTCTGAGTGTTCCATCATTCAAAATAGAAACGATCAGATCTATTCTGCCCCTAGTTCAAAGGGGACAGTTCATGACAACTATAGACTTGAAGGACGCTTACATTCATGTGCCAATTCACAGGGAGCACTTCAGGTTCAATTGCAAACTACCTCAATACGGGTCAAGGTCCAGCAATCCCCAGGCAGAGCTGATAGATGCCTTAGTGGTTCCTTGGGGATTTAGCCTAGCTTACATTTTTCCTCTGTTTACCACTTCTACCTCGCATAGTGGCACACATCAAACAGGAGCGGGCCTCGGCCATTCTGATTGCTCCTTCGTGGCTGCAGAGGAATTGGTTTGCAGATCTGGTGGGGATGTCATCCTCTCCGCCGTGGAGGTTACCCTCTTGCAGGGATCTGCTGTCACAGGGCCCCTTTCAACATCAAAATCTGGATTCTCTGAGGCTGACTGCGTGGAGATTGAACTCCTAGTCTTAGCCAGGAGAGGCTTTTCAGAAGCTGTGATTGATACTCTAATTCAGGCAAGGAAGTCAGTCATTCGTTGCATCTACCATAAGGTGTGGAGGAGTTACTTGTCCTGGTGTGAGAAGCATGGATATCCTTGGCATAAGGTGAAGGTATCCAGGATTCTGTCCTTTCTCCAAGATGGTTTGGAGAAGGGTCTTGCCGCTAGTTCCTTAAAGGGACATATTTCGCTGAGCTCCCTGACATTCAATCTTTTGTTCAAGCTCTGTCTAGAATCAGGCCTGTCTTTAGACAGTCGGCTTTTGTGGTGTATTCTAGAAAGCAAAAGGGGCAGAAAGCCTCTGCTGCTACTTTGTCTTTTTGTTGCAGAGCTTAATTCGCTTGGTTTATTAGACAGCGAGATATAAGCCCCCTAAGAGGATCATGGCTCATTCAACTAGAGCTGTGGCTTTGTCTTGGGCCTTAAAAAATGAGGCCTCTATGGAGCAGATTTGTAAGGCGGCAACCTGGTCCTCCTTACACACTTTTTTTTTTTTTACAAGTTTGATGTTTTTGCTTCTGCGAAAGCTGTTTTTGGGGGAGAGGTTTTGCAGGCTTTGGTGCCCTCAGATTAGGGTCCGCCTTTTACCCTCCCGGTTTCATTCAGTGTCCTCTAGAGCTGGGGTATATGTTCCCAATAGTAATGAATGAAGCAGTGGACTCTCCTCCCCTTTAGATGGGAAAACATAAATTATGCTTACCTGATGATAATTTCATTTCCATCGAGGGGAGGAGAGTCCATGGCTCCCACCCGTATCTCTGTTGGGCGGCCCTAAATTTATTCATCTTCTGGCACCTTTTTTACCCTGATATTTCTCCTACTGTTCCTATTTCCCTCGGCCGAATGACTGGGGGATGGGGGAAGTGGGAGAGGTATTTAAGCCTTTGGCTGGGGTGTCTTTGCCTCCTCCTGGTGGCCAGGTTCTTAATTCCCAATAGTAATGAATGAAGCTGTGGACTCTCCTCCCCTCGATGGAAATGAAATTATCAGGTAAGCATAATGTATGTTATTTTTTGGCGTGTGTATGTATGTATAGAAGTAAACTCAAGGGGGGGGGGGGTTGGTTAAGCACACCAAAAAAAACATTTTTTATATACTAGCACACATATTGTGGGAGTGCTGCCAAAATGACCAAAACAATTACAAAACAACAAAGAGGGTTGGCGCACATCCAAACACTTAAGTCTACATGTTTATAACATTTTATATACTGCAAAATCACTTATGCTAGCTAAATATTCTTAAATTGTTAAAATAAAATGGGATCATTGTCACGCAAGATTAACATATATTTATGCTGCAAGACTTTATGCCTATATACCTTTAAATAAAGTTGGGATCTTACTCACACAATATGGCCATATTCTGCTAAGCCAGTCACCACTTACAAGGTGTCCCAAAATAGACTGGTCCTAACACTAATAAGTTTAGCTTTGCCTGGCTGAGTCATTCGATTCTAATATTGAATACAGAATTTCAACATTGCAGTGCTATGTCTCAAATCATGACTGCACAGAATGAAACTTATATATATATATATATATATATATATATTTATAGTGTGTGGTCTAATTAGTAATGACTTTCTTAGAAGTCCTTACCTTGGTAGGATTTAATGCTGTACAATTTTTTGAGGCTTTTATTTTAAAGTTAGATTTGTTTAAATACTTAAGTGTGCTAAACTACCAATGCGGCTTCCTCCAATTGTTGCGTTGCCCCACGAGCTGGATGCCAAAGGGGCACACAACGATTAGAGGAAGCCGGATTAGTCATCGATCTGCTAAAGCAGTGTTTCCCAACCGCGGTCCTCAAGTAACCCCAACAGGCCTGGTTTTCATTATGGCTGAACCAGTGCACAGGTGAAGTAATCAGCTGATCAGTAACCATGGTTACCAACCTGCTCTCAGCCATCAGCTAAATATTTCACCTGTGCACTAGTTCAGCTATAATAAAAACCTTGCCTGTTGGGGGTACTTGAGGACAGCGGTTGGGAAACACTGTGCTAAAGAAAGCTGGAGTTGTGGGCGGAGGATTGGCGTTATGTTTACCATAACGCAAAGGTAAGTCTTTTAAAAAGAAATAAAATAAGCGCTGTTGTAAAGTTTAATGAATGAAAGTGCCCCTGTTTTTAATATTATTTTCTTCTGTTATGTGTGATCAGTCCACGGGTCATCATTACTTCTGGGATATTAGCTGCTCCCCTACAGGAAGTGCAAGAGGATTCACCCAGCAGAGTTGCTATATAGCACCTCCCCTCTACGTCACCTCCAGTCATTCTCTTGCACCCAAAGACTAGATAGGAGGTGTGAGAGGACTATGGTGATTATACTTAGTTTTTAGAACTTCAATCAAAAGTTTGTTATTTTACAATAGCACCGGAGCGTGTTATTACCTCTCTGGCAGAGTTTGAAGAAGAATCTACCAGAGTTTTTCTTATGATTTTAACCGGAGTAGTTAAGATCATATTGCTGTTTCTCGGCCATCTGAGGGAGGTAAAAGCTTCAGATCAGGGGACAGCGGGCAGTTGAATCTGCATTGAGGTATGTCGCAGTTGTTATTTTCTGAATGGAATTGATGAAAAAATCCTGCTATACCGTTATAATGAACATGTATGTATACTCTACACTTTAGTATTCTGGGGATGGTATTTCACCGGAATTACTCTGTAAAAGTACATTAAACCTTTTATTAGGTATTTTTCATGTTAAACGTTTTTGCTGGAATGTAGAATCGTTTGCATTAATGAGGTACTGAGTGAATAAGTATTTGGGCATTATTTTCCACTTGGCAGTTTGCTTGTGTTAATTATGACAGTTTCGTTTCTCTCTCACTGCTGTGTGTGAGAGGGAGGGGCCGTTTTTGGCGCTCTTTGCTACGCATCAAAAATTTCCAGTCAGTTTTTCTGCATGATCCGGTTCATCTCTAACAGAACTCAGGGGTCTTCAAACTTCTTTGAAGGGAGGTAGATTCTCTCAGCAGAGCTGTGAGACTTATATAGTGACTGTGATTTTAAACGTTGTTTAAAATTTAATTAGTGTTATTTTACTAATGGGAACAAACCTTTGCTAAAAAGTTGTGTTGTTTGTTAAGAGTGATGCTATAACTGTTTTTCAGTTCATTATTTCAACTGTCATTTAATCGTTTAGTGCTTCTTGAGGCACAGTACGTTTTTATTAAATAAAATTGTAACCGAGTTGCATGTTTATTGCTAGTGTGTTAAACATGTCTGATTCAGAGGAAGATACCTGTGTCATTTGTTCCAATGCCAAGGTGGAGCCCAATAGAAATTTATGTACTAACTGTATTGATGCTACCTTAAATAAAAGCCAATCTGTACAAATTGAACAAATTTCACCAAACAGCGAGGGGAGAGTTATGCCGACTAACTCGCCTCACGTGTCAGTACCTGCATCTCCCGCCCGGGAGGTGCGTGATATTATGGCGACTAGTACATCTGGGCAGCCATTACAGATAACATTACAAGATATGGCTACTGTTATGACTGAAGTTTTGGCTAAATTACCAGAACTAAGAGGCAAGCGTGATCACTCTGGGGTGAGAACAGAGTGCGCTGATAATTCTAGGGCCATGTCTGATACTGCGTCACAGCTTGCAGAGCATGAGGACGGAGAGCTTCATTCTGTAGGTGACGGTTCTGATCCAAACAGATTGGATTCAGATATTTCAAATTTTAAATTTAAATTGGAAAACCTCCGTGTATTACTAGGGGAGGTTTTAGCAGCTCTCAACGATTGTAACGCTGTTGCAATACCAGAGAAAATGTGTAGGTTGGATAAATACTTTGCGGTACCGGCGAGTACTGACGTTTTTCCTATACCTAAGAGATTAACTGAAATTGTTACTAAGGAGTGGGATAGACCCGGTGTGCCGTTCTCACCCCCTCCAATATTTAGAAAGATGTTTCCAATAGACGCCACCACACGGGACTTATGGCAAACGGTCCCTAAGGTGGAGGGAGCAGTTTCTACTTTAGCTAAGCGTACCACTATCCCGGTGGAGGATAGCTGTGCTTTTTCAGATCCTATGGATAAAAAATTAGAGGGTTACCTTAAGAAAATGTTTATTCAACAAGGTTTTATATTACAACCCCTTGCATGCATCGCGCCGATCACGGCTGCGGCAGCATTTTGGATTGAGTCTCTGGAAGAGAACCTTAGTTCAGCTACGCTGGACGACATTACGGACAGGCTTAGAGTCCTTAAACTAGCTAATTCATTCATTTCGGAGGCCGTAGTACATTTAACCAAACTTACGGCTAAGAATTCAGGATTCGCCATTCAGGCACGCAGAGCGCTGTGGCTAAAATCCTGGTCGGCTGATGTAACGTCTAAGTCCAAATTACTTAGTATACCTTTCAAGGGGCAAACTTTATTTGGGCCCGGTTTGAAAGAAATTATTGCTGACATTACAGGAGGTAAGGGCCACGCCCTACCTCAAGACAAAGCCAAAGCTAAGGCTAGACAGTCTAATTTTCGTCCCTTTCGGAATTTCAAAGCAGGAGCAGCGCCAACTTCCACTGCACCAAAACAGGGAGGAGCTGTTGCTCGTTACAGACAAGGCTGGAAGCCTAATCAGTCCTGGAACAAGGGCAAGCAGGCCAGTAAACCTGCTGCTGTCCCAAAGACAGCATGAACCGAGGGCCCCCGATCCGGGACCGGATCTAGTGGGGGGCAGACTCTCTCTCTTCGCCCAGGCTTGGGCAAGAGATGTCCAGGATCCCTGGGCGCTAGAGATCATATCTCAGGGATACCTTCTAGACTTCAAATCCTCTCCCCCAAGAGGGAGTTTTCATCTGTCAAGGTTGTCAACAAACCAAATAAAGAAAGACGCGTTTCTACGCTGTGTACAAGATCTATTATTAATGGGAGTGATCCATCCAGTTCCGCGGTCGGAACAAGGACAAGGGTTTTACTCAAACCTGTTTGTGGTTCCCAAAAAAGAGGGAACTTTCAGGCCAATCTTGGATTTAAAGATCCTAAACAAATTCCTAAGAGTTCCATCGTTCAAAATGGAAACTATTCGGACAATCTTACCCATGATCCAAGAGGGTCAGTACATGACCACAGTGGATTTAAAGGATGCTTACCTTCACATACCGATTCACAAAGATCATTACCGGTATCTAAGGTTTGCCTTCTTAAACAGGCATTACCAGTTTGTGGCCCTTCCATTCGGATTGGCTACGGCTCCAAGAATCTTTACAAAGGTTCTGGGTGCCCTTCTGGCGGTACTAAGACCGCGAGGAATTTCGGTAGCTCCGTACCTAGACGACATTCTGATACAAGCTTCAAGCTTTCAAACTGCCAAGTCTCATACAGAGTTAGTTCTGGCATTTCTAAGGTCGCACGGATGGAAAGTGAACGAAAAGAAGAGTTCTCTCTTTCCTCTCACAAGAGTTCCATTCTTGGGGACTCTTATAGATTCTGTAGAAATGAAGATTTATCTGACAGAAGACAGATTAACAAAGCTTCTAAATGCATGCCGTGTCCTTCATTCCATTCAACTCCCGTCAGTAGCTCAATGCATGGAGGTGATCGGCTTAATGGTAGCAGCAATGGACATAGTTCCCTTTGCACGCCTACATCTCAGACTGCTGCAATTGTGCATGCTGAGTCAGTGGAATGGGGATTACTCAGATTTGTCCCCCACTCTGAATCTGGATCAAGAGACCAGAAACTCTCTTCTATGGTGGCTTTCTCGGCCACATCTGTCCAGGGGGATGCCGTTCAGCAGGCCGGACTGGACAATTGTAACAACAGACGCCAGCCTTCTAGGTTGGGGCGCTGTCTGGAATTCTCTGAAGGCTCAGGGACAATGGAGTCAGGAGGAAAGTCTCCTGCCAATAAACGTTCTGGAATTGAGAGCAGTTCTCAATGCCCTTCTAGCTTGGCCCCAGTTAAAGACTCGGGGGTTCATCAGGTTTCAGTCGGACAACATCACGACTGTAGCTTACATCAACCATCAAGGAGGGACAAGAAGCTCCCTAGCAATGATAGAAGTATCAAAGATAATTCGCTGGGCAGAGTCTCACTCTTGCCATCTGTCAGCAATCCACATCCCGGGAGTGGAGAACTGGGAGGCGGATTTCTTGAGTCGCCAGACTCTTCATCCGGGGGAGTGGGAACTTCATCCGGAGGTCTTTGCCCAAATACTTCAACGTTGGGGCAAACCAGAGATAGATCTCATGGCGTCTCGCCAGAACGCCAAACTTCCTCGCTACGGATCCAGATCCAGGGATCCGGGAGCGGTTCTGATAGATGCTTTGACAGCACCTTGGAACTTCAGGATGGCTTATGTGTTTCCACCCTTCCCGCTGCTTCCTCGATTGATTGCCAAAATCAAACAGGAGAAAGCATCAGTGATTCTAATAGCGCCTGCATGGCCGCGCAGGACTTGGTATGCAGATCTAGTGGACATGTCATCCTGTCCGCCTTGGTCTCTACCTCTAAGACAGGACCTTCTGATTCAGGGTCCATTCAAACATCAAAGTCTAACTTCTCTGAAGCTGACTGCTTGGAAATTGAACGCTTGATTTTATCAAAACGTGGTTTTTCTGAGTCGGTTATTGATACCCTGATACAGGCTAGGAAGCCTGTTACCAGAAAGATTTACCATAAAATATGGCGTAAATACCTATACTGGTGTGAATCCAAAGATTACTCTTGGAGTAAGGTTAGGATTCCAAGGATATTGTCTTTTCTACAAGAAGGTTTAGAAAAGGGTTTATCGGCTAGCTCATTAAAGGGACAGATTTCAGCTCTGTCCATCTTGTTTCACAGGCGTCTGTCAGAAAATTCAGACATCCAAGCCTTTTGTCAGGCTTTAACTAGGATCAAGCCTGTGTTTAAAACTGTTGCTCCGCCATGGAGTTTAAACTTAGTTCTTAACGTTTTACAGGGTGTTCCGTTTGAACCCCTTCATTCCATTGATATAAAATTGTTATCTTGGAAAGTTCTATTTTTAATGGCTATTTCCTCGGCTCGAAGAGTCTCTGAGTTATCAGCCCTACATTGTGATTCTCCTTATCTGATCTTTCACTCAGACAAGGTAGTTCTGCGTACTAAACCTGGGTTCTTACCTAAGGTAGTCACTAACAGGAATATCAATCAAGAGATTGTTGTTCCATCCTTGTGTCCAAATCCTTCTTCAAAGAAGGAACGTCTTCTACACAATCTGGATGTAGTTCGTGCCCTCAAGTTCTACTTGCAGGCAACTAAAGATTTTCGCCAAACTTCTTCCCTGTTTGTCGTTTATTCTGGACAGAGGAGAGGTCAAAAAGCTTCGGCTACCTCTCTCTCTTTTTGGCTTCGTAGCTTAATACGTTTAGCCTATGAGACTGCTGGACAGCAGCCTCCTGAAAGAATTACAGCTCATTCCACTAGAGCTGTGGCTTCCACTTGGGCCTTTAAGAATGAGGCCTCTGTTGAACAGATTTGCAAGGCTGCAACTTGGTCTTCGCTTCATACTTTTTCCAAATTTTACAAATTTGACACTTTTGCTTCTTCGGAGGCTATTTTTGGGAGAAAGGTTCTTCAGGCAGTGGTTCCTTCTGTATAATGAGCCTGCCTATCCCTCCCGTCATCCGTGTACTTTTGCTTTGGTATTGGTATCCCAGAAGTAATGATGACCCGTGGACTGATCACACATAACAGAAGAAAACATAATTTATGCTTACCTGATAAATTCCTTTCTTCTGTTGTGTGATCAGTCCACGGCCCGCCCTGTTTTTAAGGCAGGTGCATATTTTTTAAATTATAATTCAGTCACCACTACACCCTTGGTTTCTCCTTTCTCGTTGGTCTTTGGTCGAATGACTGGAGGTGACGTAGAGGGGAGGTGCTATATAGCAACTCTGCTGGGTGAATCCTCTTGCACTTCCTGTAGGGGAGCAGCTAATATCCCAGAAGTAATGATGACCCGTGGACTGATCACACAACAGAAGAAAGGAATTTATCAGGTAAGCATAAATTATGTTTTTTTAGATACCGGGCACTTATTCATTAAACTTTACAATCACTTAAACAATGCAGATGAAAATCTTGTTAGGAGTCAAGGATGAGTCTTCATATATAGATATCTGCATAAGAATCTAAAAAAAAAATGAGCCAATTTTACTCTATCTAATATATATATATTTTTTTTAATTCCCCATAGTTATTTGATCCTGGCAGATCCTTAGAAAGCCTTAGAAAGCTACGCGACTGTGCAGCAAAAGGAGTCTGGGATGCTCAGGTATAAATGACTTCATTCTATCTCGACTTCCTTCTGACTTCAGCTCTGTTTAGGATCTTTGCTACTGTGAGTACAAAACATTACTTTCATGATTAAGATACAGCATACACTTGTAAATCTAATTTGCTTCTTTCTCTTAGTATCCTTTGTTGAAAAGGGTACCTAGGTAGGCTCAGAAGCTGTGATCTAGCTGCTGATTGGTGGCTGTACATGTATGCCTCTTCATTGGATTATAAATGTGTTCAGCTAGCTCCCAGTAGGACATTGTTGTACCTTCAATAAAGGATACAGAGAGAATGAAGCAAAAATTAAAAATAGACGTCAATTGGAAAGTTGTTTAAAATGATATGCTCTATCTGAAACATGAAAATAAAGTTTTGGGTTTCATGTCCCTTTTAATATGATCAGAAGTTCTGTTTGATGTTAAAACTATCAAGTACTTTTTGTAAGCAGAGTGTGACTTGGTTATCTAATTATCGTGCATCTGCATTCTTGTCTTCTCGGTCAGATGTCCCTGGCAATCTTCAGCAAGTACTGGAAACAGCTGGGGCAGGAGCAGAGGTGGTCGCATGAACTTGTGTCTCGTGTCTTCCAATCCTCTCAACCCTTCAACAAAAAAAGCATCTTCACAAAGCAAAAGGGGCTGAATGACACAATGCGGTAAGTGAGACGGTCGCTGCTAGTAATGATCTGGGAGGGGCCGGCTGTGTCCTAAAACCACATTACAATAAGTTGGTGATTTCAGACTCTTTATTAAATGATGGGAATTATTTATAACCAGATCACATCCTTGAGAAACTTAGTTTTTTTTACCTCAGAAAATGTTTTTATTTAATCATGTTGAAAATCATTGAAGCAGCACTGCTACTATCAGAGATAAAGAGTAGGCCTCAATGTGATGAGAATTAAAGGGACATAATACTCATATGCTAAATCACTTGAAACTGATGCAGTATAACTGTAAAAAGCTGACAGGAAAATATCACCTGAGCATCTCTATGTAAAAAAGGAAAATATTTTACCTCACAATTTCCTCAGCTCAGCAGAGTAAGTTCTGTGTAAAAAAAAAAAATATATACTTCAGTTACTGCCCAGCTGCAGGTAAAAAAAAAAAGTAAAAAATGAAGAAGAAATGAACAGCAGCTAATTAGCATCAGCAGTGCTGAGGTCATTAACTCTTTTACTGTGATCTCATGAGATTTCACTCAACTCTCATGAGATTTCATAGTAAACTTCCCTAAACTGAATAGAGAAATAACATAAAAGTGCACGAGGCTCAACCCTTTAGCTGTCCCGGGACAGACATACTGATTTGTTGCATAGAAGTCCTTTACAATGAGATGTGGCTACTGAGGAACTTTTGAGGTAAAATATCTTTCTTTTATACATAGAGATGTTCAGGTGATATTTTCTAGTCGGCTTTTTACAGCTATACTGCATCACTTTCAAGTGTTTAAACATTTGGGTATTATGTCCCTTTAAGGACCAGGGAATACAGTAGATTTGCATAATCAACAAATGCATGATACAAAGACAATGTAATAGAACTTAGACTCACCTTTTTAAATGAGTTTTAGATTTATTTTGTTTCTGACAAATTTCAGTTATGTCTATTTCCACTCCCCCTCTATCATGTGACAGGCATCAGCCAATCACAAATGCATATACGTATATTCTGTTAATTCTTGCTCAAAAAGTGTAAATATAAAAATACTGTGCACATTTTGTTAATGGAAGTAATTTGGAAATGTGTTTAAAATTGCTGCTCTGTCTAAATCATGGAAGTTTAATTTTGACTTGAGTGTCCCTTTAACAGCTCTGCAGATGGGATACATGTAAGGTCTACCTGTTTTTGACTAAACAGTCAATTCTTAAAGGACTAGTAAATACAGTAGATTTGCTTAATGAAAAAATGCATAATAACAAGACAATGCAATTGTGCTTAGTCTGAACTTCAAATGAGTAGTAGATTTTTTGATTTCAGTTCTATTTATTCACGCTACTCCTGTACCACGTGACAGCCATCAGCCAATCACAAATGCATATACTGTATGTTCTGTGAATTCCTGCACATGCTCAGTGGGAGCTGGTGACTCTAAAAAGTGTAAATATAAAAAGACTGTGCACATTTTGTTAATGGAAGTAAATTGGAAAGTTGTTTAAAAATTGCCTCTCTATCTGAATCATAGAAGTTTAATTTTGATTTGAGCGGCCCTTTTTAAAGCTGTCTGTAATCTCTCTACTTTTTCCTCTTTCTTTGAAGAGCTAAATGGATAAGATAACCAAATATTTTCTTTGATTCAGATAGAACATTTCTCATTTTTGTTTTAAGGTGTATAAAATTGCAGTTGGCTAATTCTATATAAGGATAGTACAGTCTTAAAGGGACATGAAACCCATTTTTTTTTCTTTTGAATTCCGATAGAGCATCCATTTCTAAACAATTTTCCAATTTATTTATTTTATTGTGCAGCTAGCTCCCAGCTCCTGAGCCTACCTAGGTATGCTTTTCAAAAAAGGTTATGAAGAGAACTAGACCATAGAAGTAAATTGGAAAGCTGTTTAAAGTTGTCCACTGAATCATGAAAGAAACATTGTGGGTTTCATGTCCCATTTTAAATCTGTGTGTTTATTGTGGCTTTCTCTCTTCCCCAGGTACATCTTAATAGACTGGCTCGTAGAAGTGGCTACTATGAAAGATTTCTCCAGCCTCTGCTTACACATGACGGTTGATATGGTTGATCGATACTTGAAGCAGCGTTTTGTCCAACGAGGCTTGATCCAGCTTGTAGGAATAGCATGCATGGTTCTCTGCACACGGTGAGTTAACAATTTAATAGTTATTCTGGGGAAAAAGATATTTTATTTTGTAAAGGTTTTATGCTATGTTTAACCCCTTGAGTGCTAACGACGGCTCAAAACCGTTGCAAATTGTCAGGTGCTAACGACGGCCCAGAGCCGTCGCTAGCACTCTCCCACCTTTGCGGAAGATCTGGGGGCTCCCACCTGCTCCTACCCCGGCGATCGGGCCTGTATAGTGACGGGCATCAGCGGAGCTTCACGTTTTGCACAGTGACGTCACGCGCAATGACGTGATGATGTCACTGCGCAACTTTATATAAGTATAGGGAAAGAGGGCATGCTGCTTAGAAGTCTCAGGCATCTAAGCAGCTACAGACCCCCAATACCCACTGTTGGAAAGGTAATCGCTTAACTTTTCCAACGGTATAAGTCTTCGGGATCTGGGGGGGGGGAAGTTAAAAAAATATATATTTAAAAAAACTAAAAAAAAAACACTCATCAGCTTAGCACCCAGGTGGGAAAGTGCTTAGCACTCAAAGGTTTAAAGAATGTTTTTAGCTTTAACAAAAAAAGATATTAATGGGTCACATTTTAATGGGGTTATTTAAGCTTAACTGGAGCTTTTGGTAAGTATTTTAGATTTGTATAGGTTGAACTCGATGGACTTCGGTCTTTTTTCAACCTTATCTACTATGTTATAATTTAGTTCTTTAAAGGGACTTGAGCATATCATAACATTTTTTTTTTCCAATTTACTTTTATTTAATTTTCTTGGTATCCTTAGTTGAAAAGCATACCTAGATAGACTCAGGAGCTGGGGGTAGCTGCTGATTGGTAGATGCCATTTGGCTTATCTCAAGTTCAGCTAGCTCCCAGTAGTGCATTGCTGCTTCTTCAATAAAGGATACCAAGAGAAAGAAGCAACATTTATTCTTGTGTGTGTATTTTTTTTCTTCTCCACAACATAAACGCAGCCAGAAGCAGATATACTTTTCATTGCCTGTAAAATTAGTCTAACAAATATATTATATATCATCATTTTTTATTTTTAAATGGATGTAGTGAAGAAAATGACATGCTCTCATTCGTTAGAGCATGTAATTTCCCATGATTTGACATGTACTGCTCTGAAGCTAGATTTTACCCTATGAGATTAACCTCTTTTACGGGGTTAAATGCACAGTTTTTAGCAGCAACTACTGGCTAAATTACACGATTCAACAAATTAGAGCGTGTCATTTTCCCACTGCGATGTCCATTTTAAGCAAACGGGCACATCTGTACTATTAAGCCTTAAGGACTGATTGCTCATTGGCTGCTAAGCAGGACTTCATCTGCTTTGTTGGAGTACATTGACCTGCTTCACAAGCATAAAAACAAAAAAGTTGTCTTCGTTCAGGAACATCCCTTTTACAAAAACAAAAATCTGTGATATATTTTAGAAGCCATAAATCGGATAGAAGAAAGAAAGAAAAAAATATTTTAATGGGACCTAAAACATTAATTATTCCCTGCCTTGCGCTAGTTATGGCTGTTGCTGCATTAAAGGGATAGTCTAGTCAAAACTAAACTTTCATGATTCAGATAGAGCATGCAATTTTAAGCAACTTTCTAATTTACTCCTATTAGTAATTTTTCTTCGTTCTCTTGCTGTCTTTATTTGAAAAAGCAAGAATGTAAGCATAGGATCCTTCCCATTTTTGGTTCAGCACCTGGGTAGCACTTTCTTATTGGTGTCTAAATGTAGCCACCAATTAGCAAGCGCGACCCAGGTGCTGAACCAAAAATGTCCCGGCTCCTTAGTTTACATTCAAATAAAGATACCAAGAGAACAAATAAAAATTGATAATAGCAGTAAATTAGAAAGTTTCTTAAAATTGCATGCTCTATCTGAAGCATGAGTTTAATTTTGACTAAAATATTCCTTTAAGATCTAGCTTTCATTGCTTTTCAGTGCTGATGTGTTTGCATAAGTGCAACAATTCTGCTTCAGATACCTGCTGTGAAACCTAGATTCCAACATGGCGACACCCATAATTAGAGTGAGCTGCATGAAATGTCTTTAGTGTTTAATGTCCTTTTTAATCTTTGTGGCAAAATTGTGGGGGCAGGGATTTCTCAGGCCTTACAATTGATGGTGATGGCCGTCTTCATTATACCCACAGCTTTATGAGCAAAGAGATTCTAACAATTAGAGAAGCCGTCTGGCTGACGGATAACACGTATACATATGAAGACCTGGTCCGAATGATGGGAGAGATCATTTCTGTTCTGGAGGGCAAGATCAGGGTAAGTTATCAAAATCCAACAAGTTTGAGAATGTAATAAACAAAAAAAATAAACATGTTCATCCTTTTGACTGTTTTTGAGCCATTCATCAGTATACAGTGAGTAATATTCATTCACAAAGGATTGTAGGTATGGTTCAATTAATTTATAAATGATTTCCATTATAATTATGGTAAACTCTCCCGTTTATAAAATCAGGTCTGGAATGTTAATGATATTTTGGTTGAAGTTTAATTCATCAAATCTAATGAATTGCGCTATAACTTTTAATGATGATATGAAAATAAATTCCCTGCGCTCCGTTGCCAACTTCAAAAGTCAATTTTTTGCGGAGTTAACGGTTTGAATTGTTCTCTAATCATAGAGCAATCTTCATTACAACTAATGAATTAAACAGCATCTAAAATATCACTAATATTCCGGATTTGTTTTTATAAAGAGGAGAGATTAACATCACTCTAATTACATTTTTATTCCAGACTAACCAGCCTGTATTTGCCATCGCTTCTAATGGTTTCAGCAGCATTTCTGAATTTTCAATGTTATTGTCTTGCCAAATGAAAGACCACCAATATTATTTTATTTCCTTTATTACCCATACTTTTCTATTTTTAAATGTCATCAGGTTTTTCACAACATGAAGCTATTTGGTTGTCCCTTTTTCATGAAAGTTTATAGGTCCCTAACATTCTTTCCTCCTCCCCTCTATCCCACCCCGTTCCCACTCGCAGCCTAACATTTCCAAACTAAGCTTCGTCATTTCAGTCTTCCCCCTGCTTTGGCCTCTTTGTACAATGACGGATTAGCAGGACTGCTCTGTGGGACATCATATAGCTGTGTTCTTTGCACCATAGGAATTCATTCTTTCTACGTATCTCTCCAGAACTGGAAGTAAATGTCACTTCTGAGGAATGTATAGTCTGATAACCTCCTGTGTTGTGTTTTTTGTTTGTTTTTTAATCTGTTTTTTCTTTGTCATCCTGTTGCTTTTAGTATACGCGTGTTTTTAATTTTTATTTTTTAGTTGCTAGTGATACAATTTGTTTTGACTTTAGCAACAATTGGATATTAATTTTTTTGTACTTTACTAACTGAAAACTCCCTTTTTTAGGATGCAAAATACGTATTCCCCCTCTATAAGCAAGATCTGAAAACAACTTAAAGGGACAGTCAAGTCCAAAAAAAACTTTCATGATTCAGATAGGGCATGTAATTTTAAATAACTTTCCAATTTACTTTTATCATCAAATTTGCTTTGTACTCTTAGTATTCTTTGTAGAGAGCTAAACCTAGGTAGGCTCATATGCTAATTTCTAAGCCCTTAAAGGCCGCAACTTATCTCATGCAATGCATTCTGACAGTTTTTCATAGCTAGACAGCACTAGTTCATGTGTGCCATATAGATAAACATTGTGCTCACTCCTGCTGAGTTATTTATGAGTCAGTACTGCTTGGCAAAAAAGGCAAGTCTGTCAAAAGAACTGAGATAAGGGGGCAGTCTTCAGAGGTTTAGAAACAAGATAATCACAGAGGGGAAAAAAGTGCATCAATATAATAGTGTTTATGCAAAACTGGGGAAAGGGTAATGAAGGGATTATTTAACAATAAAAAATCTGGAGTAGACTGTCCCTTTAAGAAACGATTTTTGTGTTGTATTAGTATGCGCAATACACATTATAATTATATGTGCTATATATGTTTGAGTCTACAAGATGTCACCCTTCTCATTTTCTCTATCAGATGCCCACTGTAGTGGATTACAAGGATCTCCTCTTGCATGTCACCCCTCTGGACGGTGGAACCCTGAGCCTTTGCAGTTACATCTCAGAGTTGTCCCTGCTGTATACAGAACTGTCTGTGTATTCGCCGGCTCAGATAGCAGCTGGTTCTCTGCTGCTCGCTAGGATACTGCACAAACAAGGTAAGTGTTGGTGAAAATCAAGTGATACTTCGCATTGTTAAATAACCTATTGCAGCCTAAACCTTCATATTTTACAGATAGCATTTGTTAAAGGGATACAGAGGTTTTGGAACTTCATTTCCCATGATGCTCAGCCAAGCATATCAGCTGCCTGAGAATCATGGGAAATGTAGTTCCAAAACCTCTGGAGGGCCAAGTTTGAGACTGTCTGCTTTAAAGGGATGGGGAAGTTGACGTTAAACGTGTATGATTCGGATACAATGTGTAGTTTTAAGACATTTTTTTCCAATTTATTCTATTTTTAAATTTACTTTATTCTTTTGGTATCCTTTGTTAAAAAAAGAATATATACATATCCTACACTACTGGGAACTAGCTGGTGATTGGTGGCTACACACGTTTGTCTCGTCATTTGGTTGACTTTTTGTGTTAAGCTAGCTCCCAGTAGTGTATTTCTGCTTCTTCAGCAAAGGAAACCAACAGAATGAAGCAAATTTTGATAATAGAAATTAACTGTATAGTATGTTCTATATGACAAATGAAAGAAAATCCACAGTTTAAGCACTTAATTTACAGGAAAAGTGGGCAAAATAAAGTATATTACAAAGCTGTTTTACTATATATAATTGTAAAAAAATGCTTAAATGGACACTAAACCCAAAAAATTATTTCAGGATTCAGATAGAGAATACAATTTTAAGCAACATTCCAATTTACTTATTTTATCTAATTTGCTTAATTCTTTAGATGTCCTTTGATGAAGAAATAGCTATGCACATGGGTGAACCAATCACATGGGGAATCTATGTGCAGCAACCAATCAACAACTACTGGGCCTATCTAGATATGCTTTTCAGCAAATTATATCAAGAGAATGAAGCAAATTAGATAATAGAAGTCAATTAGAAAGTTGTTTAAAATGGCATGCTCTTTCTAAATCATGAAAGAAAAAAAATTGGATTTCATGTCCATTTAATCTCAGTGTTTGTTGTTCATTTAAATTCCTAAAATAATTGTTCTACAGTTATTATACTATCAATAGTCCAGAGAACACCAGCGAGTCATTCAAAGCGCTAAAATTTAAATATTTATTTGAAAGCACACCGGGTTAAAATTGTTATAAAAACAAACGAGCAGCATATCTTGAAACGTCTTACGCGTTTCGGCCTGCAAGTCTTATTCATTATAGTTATTATACTATGCTAATTTATTAACTTGAGACAGTGATACCTCTTAGTCTTTCTATTAAACCATGTTGCTGTACAGTGTATGTATGATTTGATATATAATCACAAACGCACACACACACAATATGGTGACAGCACTGTTTCTTGAAAAAGGAATCCTTTATTCGAGTAATATACATTACAGCACAGTTAAAAGTAGCAGGCCTTCTCAGCCCTTATTCCAGTTTTTTTATATAATTTGCTTCATTATCTTGGTATCCTTTGTTGAAAAGAATACCTAGGTAAGCTTAGGAGCATCAAAACACTACTGGGAGCTAGCTGCTGATTGGTGGGCCACCCCTATATCCCTCTTGCTATTGGCTCACCTGATGTGTTCAGCTATCTCCCAGTGGTGCATTGCTGCTCCTTCATCAAAGAGATAAAAAATAGATATAATGATATAGATATGAGGAAATGTGCATTTGGATCATTTGTGAGGATATAAATGCGGAAGACGACGACCGCTTGCGGCATTCGCTTATCTTTCTCGCTTATCTTTTCTCTCCCACAGCACTACCATGGCCTAGTCATCTGGCTGAGAGCACGGGCTACACGTTAGAAAGTCTCACACCTTGTGTATTACTGATCCACAAGAAATGGTAAGTGTGCGAACAAACCCACTCGTCTAATGAATGGAAATTTTCATTTTTTTGTTTTCCTTATATAAATATAACCTGTAATCGCCAACACGAGGATACAATATGAATTGTAAAAAGAGAGAAAATATAAATGATCATTCACAAATCTGTGTGACTATTTGGTTACTGTTTTATTTTTAATGTTACGTTAAAGGGACACTAAAACCACATTTTCTTTCTTTCATGATTCAGACAGAGTACGCAATTCTAAGCAACCTTCTTTTTTACACCTATTATCAATATTTCTTCGTTCCCTTGCTATCTTTATTTGAAAAGCAGGAATGTAAAGTTTAGGAGCCGGACCATTTTTGCTGAACCAAAACTGGGCTGGCTCCTAAACTTTACATTCCTGCTTTTTCAAATAAAGATAGCAAGGGAACAAAGAAAAATTGATAATAGAAGTAAATTGCGAAGTTATTTAAAATGGCATGCTCTGTCTGAATCATAAAAGGAAACATTTGGGTTTTAGTATCCATTTAAAGAGAAAAAATGGAAACTTTTATTTCATATGAAAGAAAAGAAAAAAAGAAAGAAAAGGTTAAAGGGTCATAAAAATACAAAAAGAAAATGCTCTGTTAGATAATTTTATTATTTCACTATTTCTTGTATATAACAGTTTAACCCCTACAAAGAAATTAAACGCATAGTTAAAGAAGCTCCAGAGTAGCAATGCACTATTTGAGAACTACACACCTGGTGAGCCAATGATTAGTCATGTGTGTAGCCACCAATAGCTAGCCCCCCCTTCAGTGTATTGTTGCTGCTGAGGATATGTACATATGCTTTTCTACAAAGGAAATATCAATATATTGTAATATATTGATTAAAAACATGTTATAAAACAAATAAAATGTTAAACTCAATCCCAATTTAAAAGCTATAATTATCTCCTGGTTATTTATCAGCCAATCATTGAATAGGGTCACTGGTTCATGTCTGATTTAATCCAGCCTTGTAGGCACATCCCATAATGCAATATGTAACCCACTGGGCCATCTGCCTGTAGAAGTTAATCCATCTTTTTTTAATTTTAGCTTCCATAGTGATGCTCCAAAAGATTACAGAAAAGTGCCTCTGACTGCTGTGAGACAACGATTCCAATTATCTGCTCAAACGTTCAATGAGGAGGTGAGTTAAAGTCCTGGTCTTGAATGTCTGGTTATGTAGTTGGTGCACATATTCTCAGGGTGTGTGTAGATTATATTATAAATAAAGACTTAAAGGGACAGTCTAGTATAAATTAAACTTTTATTATTCAGATAGGACTTTTAATTTTAATCAACTTTCCAGTTTACTTTTATCATCAAATTTGCTTTTTTCTCTTGGTATTCTTAGTTTAAACTAAACCTAGGTAGGCTCATATGCTAATTTCTAAGCCTTTGAGGGCTGCCTCTTATCACAGGCTTTTTAAATCTCTTTTCAACACAAAGAGACAGAAAGTACACGTGGGCCATATAGATAACACTGTGTTCAGGCACAGAAAGTTATTTAAGATTTAGCACAAAACAATGCTAAATGCAAGACAATAGATAATAAACAATCACAGTCATGTGATCAGGGGGCTGGAAGAAGGTTCCTAGATACAAGGTAATCACAGAGGTAAAAAGTATATTAATATAACTGTGTTGGTTGTGCAAAACTGGGGAATGGGTAATAAAGGGATTATCTTTATTTTAAAACAATAACAATTCTATGGTAGACTGTCCCTTTAACAGATTTATATATATATACTCACTCACTCTCTGTGTCAATCACACCTATACGACTGTGTTGGACATCTATTTCCAAAGCCATGGGCTGTAATATGGAGTTGCTTCCCCCTTTGTGACTAACAGTCGCCTTTTTGCGTGTGTGTGTGGATATTTGTGGTCATTCAGCCTAAAGAGCTATTATGAGGTCAGGCACTGATATTGGGCAAGAAGGTCTGGCTTAGAGTGGGGGTTCTAATTCATCCCGGAAATGTTCAGGTTGAGGTCATAGCTCTGTGCAAGCACTCAAGTTCCTCCACACTTAACTTGTCAAACCATGTCTTCATGGCCCTCACAGGGCACCGTCATGCTGGAACAGGGAAGGGCCTTCCCCCAAATTGTTGCCACAAAGTTGGAAGCGCCCAGTTATCTAAATGTTTTGTGTCCTGTAGCATTAACATGACCCTTTACTGGAACTAAGTGACTAGCCCAAATCCTGAAACTGCACTAGATCATTATCCTCCTCCAACAAACTTTACAGTAGGCACTATGTATTCCAGTAGGTAGTGTTCTCTGTGCATCTGCCACACCCAGAATGTTCCATCCGACCGCCAGATAGCGATTTTCTCCAGAGAACACATTTCCACAAGTTAATAGTTGACTGAATGTTAAAGTAAAGAAAAAAGCCAACATTTTTTTTAATTACCCAATGCAATTTCATTTTTTCTGGAACTAGTTTAAAAATTTCCATACCTGTGTGTTTAGGTAGGTAGTGTCCTAGTGACGTTCTTACAGCAACAGTCTGATCCTTTTAATCCTTTTGTCCAAGTTGGGCTTTTGAAGCATTTGCCAGATCTGCCGTTTTGATGCATTCTCAGTTGTGTCCTTGTGTGCAAGGGTTCTGTGGCCCCGCTGATGGGATGTGTTAGGTGCAGATAGCTGGGGGATATATCTAACTCATTTAACTGTGTTATTGTCAGCAGGTGATGGAACACAGCCAGTTGTGTGCATTTCTTGGCGCTCCCCATCCAGATAAAGAGACTCCTGTGACACCACTGAATGCTGCAGATGTTGCGTTCTTGTGCTCCCCTTCCGGCAGCAAAACAAAACGGTGGGTATTACAGCATATACTGTTAGATCATACATGAGTGTAGTGGCCCTGTTTTAGAAGCAGTATGTACACTCTTGCCAGAGATACTGATACTTCTGCAATGTGACAGATGCCAGCAAATCAGTCATAGGAACATTCTACTGAAAGATTTCCTTAAAGGGACAGTCTAGGCCAAAATAAACTTTCATGATTCAGGTAGAGCATGTAATTTTAAACAATTTTCCAATTTACTTTTATCACCAATTTTGCTTTGTTCTCTTGGTATTCTTAGTTGAAAGCTTAATCTAGGAGGTTCATATGCTAATTTCTTAGACCTTGAATGCCACCTCTTTTCAGAATGCATTTGAACAGTTTTTCACCACTAGAGGGTGTTAGTTCACATATTTGATATAGATAACTTCACGTGCACGAGCACAGTGTTATCTGGGAGTAGGCAGTGATTTGCTAAACTGCAAGTCTGTCAAAAGAACTGAAATAAAGGGCCAGTTTGCAGAGGCTTAGATGCAAGATAATCACAGAGGTTAAAAGTATATTATTATAACTGTGTTGGTTATGCAAAACTGGGGAATGGGTAATAAAGGGATTATCTATCTTTTAAAACAATAACAATTCTGGTGTAGACTGTCCCTTTAAAGGGATATGAAACACAAAAAAACATTCTTTCCTGATTCAGAAAATGGGTTTCATATCTTTTTAATAAATATGACTGCAGCGTTTAAATATACTAGAAATATATATTTATTTATTTTTTCCTGGGGGAAAAGCCAATTAATAGCAATCTAAAACCGCAACAGATCCAGCTGTATCATTTGCGCATTTCATGCTAATACTGATTGGCTGTTTAAGAATAACTCTTTCCATGATATTCCTTTAATTCAGGGGTCGGCAACCTTGGCACCCCAGATGTTTTAGAAGTACATTTTGCCCAGACACTATATTTAGGCTGGCTGAGTATCATGGGAAATGTAGTTCTGAAACATCTGATGTGCCAAGGTTGCTGAGCACTGCTTTAATTTGTTCACAAGCAGAAAAGTTATTAGTTGCATGACCTAACATTCTGCTGAAGTAATGAATCACTGCAGCGCACTGGCGCAAACACTTGACCGTAATATCTTGTCTGTGTAACGGGAATAGTATCTGGGTTAGAGAAATGCTCTTTACTGGACAGAGCAGTGTTAGTATGGCAGGTGGATACACATGGTGGTCTATGGGTGTTGGACGGATAATGAGCAACGCTTTTGCACATTATTAAAATGTAATAGTCTACAGAGCATCTTTCCTTTCTTCCCCCATGTACAGTGTTGTAGGGAGGATAAATAGTAAAATCGCACAATATCTAACACTGACTTTTACTCCCTATAGGAAACGAGAAGACAGCATCCAGGAAGATAGGAGCAGCTTTGTGACCACGCCCACTTCCGAGCTGTCCAATCAAGAAGAAGCACTGCTAGGGGACTTTCTAGAATGGAGTCTGGATTCCTCTTCTGGTTATGAAGGAGATTGGGAGAGTGAGGATGACCGGGAAGGAGATGGTAAGATTCTACTTGTTTTCTTCTTAAAGTGTCATTTGTAGTCAGAAAATAAATTACTGTAGGTCAATAGTGTTGTTTTCCTGCTAAACCTAAAGCACTCAAAGATCTGTTTAGCTCCGCCCATGAGGTACCTGTGGCATGTTCTGGTAGTTCCCAAGCTGCAATGATAGCCTTTTAACCTAAGGAAATTCAAGTCTTTTTTTAATGATATCATTAACCCAATAAATGTTTACAAGGGCCATTTAGTAGAGTATAAACTACTATAGACAATGAGCCACTAGACCAAGACTGGACACAAACTGTTTTCATTGATTTCTATCTGAGAATAGATAACCATATGTTGAAGGGCAATGAACAGCTGTCCTGTCAAGCCTTGAAGTGGACATCTGTGTGAGGCATTTAGATTAGACTGCTAGTGTAAGTGCAGCCACTTTTACCATAATGTAATATAGGCTTATGTAAGAATTATTAATGCAGATTAAAATATTTGCACCAATAGTTTAGTGCTGGTAACATTTTTGGCCTCATTACAATCCATCTTATCTCATGTTTCCTCCCCTCCTGATTAGAGTTATCCCCCAAGTTCCCTTGTCACATTACCCTGCACCATCTCCTATAGACTTTCTTACAGGAAGTTTTGTGTTGTCTTCGTAAGAAACTATTGGCGCTTTATTTTAGTCTCATCTTGTTAACTAACCCAAGCCACAAATGCCTCCTGGCCAGCCTTGTGCTTAAAGAGTCACTAAAGTCAAAATTAAACTTTATTGATTCAGATACAGCATGTGGTTTTAAGAGACTTTCCAATTTACAGCAATGATGAAATTGTGTGCAGTCTTTTTAGGCACCAGCTACTACTGAGCATGTGAGATAGTTCAAAGCGTGTACATATGAGTCTGTGATTGGGTTATCGCTGTCACGTGATACAGGGAGCCAGCATATTTAAGTACATTTTAGAATTTGTCAGAAAATAATATACTGCTCATTTAAATTGAGTGAGTGTTTTTGCATTGTCTTATTATACACTTGCTGATTATGCAATTCTTCTGTATTATACACATTTTAGCATGAAAATAAGCTTTTATGTCAGCGGTTTGTTGTGACTTTTTCTGCAATTTCCCAGATGGACTTTATAATTTTGTGGAGTTCAACAGTAGTGCTTATTACAAGCGCTAACAAATGACATGTTTACATTATGAAGTCCCTTTAAAGGGACAGGATAGTATAAAAAATAGAACTGCATGCTCCACCTGAATCATGACAGTTTAAAGAGACTGATAATGGAAGTAAATAGCAAATTGTTCATACTTTTTTTATATGCACATTTTGTCACCATTTACTAATGAACATGTGCAAGAGTTTAGTGTCTGTGATTGGCTGGTGGCTGTCACATGATACAAGGGTCCGGCAAATTTTGAAGTCAATTTTGAAATTTGTCAGAAAAAAATCTACTGCTTATATAAAATTCAGAGTATGTGATATTGTAATGTATTTATATTGGAGTTGTTGATTATGCAATTCTGCTGTACTTAAAGGGATAGTAAACCCAAAATTTTCTTTTATGATTCAGATAGAACATACAATTTTAAACAACTTTCCAATTTAATTCTATTATCAAATTTTCTTCATTCTCTTGTTATCCATTGCTGAAGAGACAGCATTGCACTACTGACAGGAAGCTGAACACATCTAGGTAGCCAATCACAAGAGACACATGTGTGCAGGCACCAATTAGCAGCAGCTCCCACTAGTGTATGGTATGTGCGTATTCATTTTTTAACAAGGGATACTAAGAGAACGAAGCACATTTGAAAATAGAAGTGAATTTAAAAGTGTCTTAAAATGACCTGCTCTATCTGAATCATGCAAGTTTAATTTTGACTTTCCTATCCCTTTTAATGGTCCTTAAAAGAAAATGCTCTGTTTAAGATGCAGCAACACATGATCCCTTTTAATTTTTGTGAACTATTCTGAGGAAAGGTCACAAGTTTTACTGGAAGTTCATGTTTTTTTTCCTGAAAAGACACCAGTGTAGAAAGACGGGCTGTAATCTGCAGGACTGCTTTTTGTGTGAGGCAAATTTACATATGAGTAGCCTTTTGTGTGTGAGTGAAATAAAAAAAATACTGGTTGGTGCCATACGATGTAAAGTGTTTGTTTCTTAATCCTGCATAATAGAATAGTGACGGGGCTTGCTTAGTGTATCCTTCTTTTCTTTGTAGAGTGAATTACGGACCAGTAAATATAGTAGATTTGCCTAAACAACAAATGCAATAGCACTTAGTCTGGACTTTTTAAATAAATAGTTGAAATTTGTCAGAAAAAAAAATCAGCCAATCACAAATGCATATACTGTATATTCTGTCAATTCTTGCACATGCTCAGTAGGATCTGGTGACTCAAAGTGTAAATATAAAAAGACTGCACATTTTTTTTTTTATGGAAGTAAATTGGAAAGTTGTTTAAAATCCAAAGCTCTATCTGAATCATGAAAGTTTAACTTTGACTTGAGTGTCCCTTTAAATTCCACGTAAAATCTATATGCAGTAAAAATAGTTTGCCGTTAACTTTGCCAGTTTGTTTTGACCCCTTTTCTTGTAATTTAACTTTTTTTAAAATTGTTAAGATGAAGCTTGTGCTGCATTTTACACGGTTTACACAGTGACGGCGCCTCCTGTATGCCTCCCCTTGAAACACAAAGCACTTTTAAGATTGTAGTATGAAATATTTAATTATGTATATTAAACATGCAATATATTTTTATTTATTTTTTGCCCATTTTTTCTGTAATTTGTCTTTTTTTAAAAATTTGACTTTTCCAAGCCCTGTGAGAAAAGCAAGTGCATACTGTAGCCTTTCCAAGTGAATCCCTGGTAAATTCTAAACCGTAATTGTCTGCTCAGTATAGTAGCACGTGGCCATGTGCATATCTGTTGAAGTGGCTTCAGCAGAAGCTTTTGAAAGTTGAGAAATTGTAAACCTTAGCACCTTTTCTACTCCCTTATTATAATTTTGGAGCATCTAGAGACTGATTGGTTTATATACACTGTGCATGTACCTTTAAAATGTGTATGCGTCTATCATTATCCCTCCATGCTGTAATTTGCACTGGTCTGTGGAATAGGTATTGATCTAGAATTAAAGGCACCATCAAGTCAAAATCAATTTTGCTTCGTTCTCTTTGCATCCTTAGTTGAAGGAGCAACAATGCACTACTGGGAGCTAGCTGAAGACTTTGGTAAGCCAATGACAAGAGGCATATATGTGCAGCCACCAATCGGCAGAGCTAGCTCCTATTTTCTAAGCCTACCTAGGTATGCTTTTTAACAAAGGATACCAAGAGAACTAAGCACATTTTGTGACACTACATTGTATAATCTAGGAGATCACTGATAAATAAATATATGCCATAATTTGTGGGAATGTCCTTACTCATTCTGTTCCTTGTTTGTTTGTAGTTAGCGTTCCAAGTGGGATTCTGGATATCTCCGTGCTCAACGTGGAACATGATCACTGTCAAGACTCCAGTGACGAGGACGTGCCCATCACTATTCAGCTACCTCCATTGCAATCTAAAAAAGACCTTGATACCCAGAACTTAAGAGGTGAAAACAGCTCTGGATACTCTTCTGTCAGTAGCGGAGGAAGCCCTACCTCATCTCCCACTGAATCCCCCTTTAACCTAACCTCAAGACAATCTCAAAGCAGACTGGTCCCCATTCCTTACCTTAAACCTTGCATACCTCACACGAAACCCAGATACAAGCAAGTGAAGCGGAAAAATCAAGCTCCACATAGCGACGATATCACCCATCCTTTATAAAGACTCCCCTTCTATTTTTGTAAAGAGAGATTATATATATATGTGTATATATTTTGGAATTTAAAATAAACTGGAAAAAAGTGTTCTCCTGTTTGTGTATAATACATCAATGAGAGATAAATATTGTGCAAGTTGTGTTCGTGTGTAGTAAATAACAAATGGAATGTTACCTTTTTCATGTGGTTATGCAGCATAAAGCTCCTCTATTGTCACGCATAACAATTGTATACCCTCAACATACATATAATGTAATATCAGGTAACCTTTTGTTTTGGAAATCCTAATGGCAGTAACTTTTTAAACAACTAAAGTACCTAACTGATCTACTTTACTCACGTTTTTATTAACTGCCACCCCAAAGTAAATTTGTCATTCCAAACATTCTTATACACTTATAAAAATGTGTGTACTATGCAGCTACTACGGGGGGCGGAGTGTCTTTTTCTCTTATTTATAGTGATTATGTGTTATTGCTGCTAAAAGAAAAAAGGAAATTTATGCTTACCTGATAAATGTATTTCTTTTTCGATAAGATTTCACGGATTTCATCCTTACTTGTGGGATTACGCCTCCTGGTCAGCAGGAGGAGGCAAAGAGCACCATAGCAGAGCTGTATAAATAGCTTCTCCCTTCCCTCCCAACCCAGTCATTCGACCGAAGTTAGGAAGAGAAAGGAAAAGCCAAGGTGCAGAGGTGTCTGACGTGTAACAAAAATATAATAACCTGTCTCAAAAGAACAGGGCGGGCCGTGGACTCGTCGTATCAAAAAAGAAATAAAATTTATCAGGTAAGCATAACTTTCTTTTTCAAGATACGATGAGTCCATGGATTTCATCCTTACTTGTGGGATACAATACCAAAGCTATAGTACAGGTATGAAAAGGGAGGGACAAGACGGGGAACCTAAACGAAAGGCACCACTGCTTGAAGAACTTTCCTCCTAAAAACAGTCTCCGCAGAGGCAAAAGTATCAAATTTGGAAAAAGTGTGAAGAGAGGACCAAGTTGCAGCCTTGCAAATCTGTGCAACAGAAGCATCATTTCTTCTATAAGATACGACGAGTCCACGGATTCATCCTTTTACTTGTGGGATATTATCCTCCTGCTAACAGGAAGTGGCAAAGAGCACCACAGCAGAGCTGTCTGTATAGCTCCTCCCTTAGTTCCACCCCCAGTCATTCTCTTTGCCTACTCTAAGTACTAGGAAGGGTAAAGTGAAAGAGGTGATAAAATGTTAGTTTTTATTTTCTTCAAGCAAGAGTTTTTTATTTTAAATGGTACCGGTGTGTACTATTTACTTTCAGGCAGCAGATGGATGAAGACTTCTGCCTGGAGGCTGATGATCTTAGCATTTGTCACTAAGATCCAGAGCAGTTCCCACAGAATGGCTGAGGAGTACAAGAAACTTCAGTGTGAGGAACGTTTTTTCATGCTAAATAGCAGTGAGGTATGTTCAGTCATTTTTTTTTTGGAGAGACTGTGGTATTTCAGAATGGTTGACAGTATCCCCATGAGGGTAAGCAGTAATCCTAAGAGAAGAGGGGTATTGCTAAGCTTGCACATAGGGGCTTAAAAAAAATGGTTGACACTGAGTTTGAATGTTTGTGGGCAAACGTTTTTTGAACTGGGAGTGCTGATAACGTTGTTGGTAGTAACGTTTTTGAGGCTTTATTAGAGGGTACATTTGGCTTCTCTTTTGGGTTTAAGAACCCACATGGCTTGTTTGAGACCACTATGGTGCAGTTCATTTGGGCTGAGAAACATCGAGTGAGATGGGCGGAGCCTATTTTCGCGCCTCAGTTGCACAGTTGTATTTGCAAAGCAAGCAGCAAGCTCCAACTCCGGTGGGCCTTTGTGGAAGTGTTGGGCCAAATCGAAGCTTTAATCCCGTTTTTCCAATCTTTTGATGGGGCAAACTTAGCTGCATATTTTGAATATTCATACAAAAAAAAGTGAAACTATTTGATTATTTTTAAGCAGTTTTGCAGGACGTGTATGCTTTTTTTTTCTCTTAAAGGCGCAATACCGTTTTTTAAGATTGTTATTTTTTCACTAAAGTGTTTTCAAGCCTGTTTTGTGTAATTACTAGCCTGTTTAACATGTCTGACATTGAGGAAAGCCAATGTTCAATTTGTTTGGAAGCCATTGTGGAACCCCCACTTAAAATGTGTCCCTCATGCACTGAAAGGGCAATTAATTGCAAAGCACATATTTTAGCTGATAAAAGTATGTCGCAGGATGATTCTCAGTCAGAAGGGAATCGGGTTATGCCATCTAATTCTCCCCAAGTTTGTCAACCATTAACGCCCGCACAAGCGACACTGAGTACTTCTAGTGCGTCTAATTCTTTCAACCTGCAAGATATGGCTGCAGTTATGAATACTACCCTCACAGAGGTATTATTTAAGCTGCTTGGGTTGCAGGGGAAGCGTAGTAGGTCCGGTGTGAGAGTAAATGCTGAGCCCTCTGACGCTTTATTAGCCATCTCCGATGTACCCTCACAATGTTCTGAGTTGGGGGTGAGGGATTTGCTGTCTGAGGGAGAGATTTCTGATTCAGGAAAGATGTTCCCTCAGACAGGTTCAGATATGATGGCTTTTAAATTTAAGCTAGAACACCTCCGCTTGTTACTCAGAGAAGTTTTAGCGACTCTGGATGATTGTGACCCTATTGTAGTTCCACCAGAGAAATTGTGTAAAGGGGATAGATATCTAGAAGTTCCTACTTACCCTAATGTTTTTCCGGTCCCTAAGAGGATTTCGGATATTGTTACAAAGGAGTGGGATAGACCAGGTATTCCCTTTTCTCCCCCTCCTACTTTTAAGAAAATGTTTCCCATATCAGACACCATTCGGGATTCGTGGCAGACGGTCCCTCAGGTTGAGGGAGCTATTTCTACACTGGCTAAGCGCACACCTATACCTATTGAGGACAATTGTGCTTTCAAAGATCCTATGGATAAAAAAAATAGAGGGTCTTCTAAAGAAAATATTTATTCATCAGGGTTTTCTTCTGCAACCTATAGCGTGCATTGTTCCTGTAACTACTGCAGCTGCGTTTTGGTTCGAGGCTCTAGAGGAGGCTTTTCAGGTTGAGACCCCATTAGATGATATTCTGGATAGAATTAGGGCTCTTAAGATAGCTAATTCTTTCATTACAGATGCCGCTTTTCAACTGGCTAAATTAGCGGCAAAGAATTCAGGTTTTGCCATTTTAGCGTGTAGAGCATTATGGGTTAAAGGGACACTGTACCCAAAAATTTTCTTTCGTGATTCAGATTGAGCATGAAATTTTAAGCAACTTTCTAATTTACTCCTATTATCAAATTTTCTTCATTCTCTTGGTATCTTAATTTGAAATGCAAGAATGTAAGTTTAGATGCCGGCCCATGTCTGGTGAACAACCTGGGTTGTCCTTGCTGATTGGTGGATAAATTCATCCACCAATAAAAAAAGAGCTATCCATAGTTCTGAACCAAGAAAAAAGCTTGGATGCCTTCTTTTTCAAATAAAGATAGCAAGAGAACGAAGAAAAATTGCTAATAGTAAATTAGAAAGTTTCTTAAAATTACATGCTCAATCTGAATCACGAAAGAAAAATTTTGGGTTCAGTGTCCCTTTAAAGTCCCAAAAATGCCTAGTGCAGTTGTTTTTTATATAAAAAAAAAAGCTAAATTTTTTAATTAAAAACTAGAATACCGTCTATTTTGATGGCATTTGGGGCACTTTTAGATCGAGCCCATAATTAGAAGGAAAGGATTGTGCTGTGATGATACTGCTTGTCCAATCCTCACGTTCTGTATTTAACCCTTTGTGATAGAGGTAATTATGCTTATAAATAAACAGTTTTAAAAAAAGCTCCTTAGCCGCTTACTGCTAAAGAACTCACAGCCCAATATAATGAAGTGGTTTGTTTAATTTACCCATAAGTAAAACCAAGAAAAAGAGGTGACACAGTGCCATCTAGTGTTTGCAGAGTAGTTTGCATTAGTAAAGTTTTTTTTTTAATTCTTATATATTGAATCTCTGTATAAACTGGTATATACATTATTCTACTCTCAAGATATTTGGATATTTGTTTTAAACTTAAAGTGACATCAAATCCAAAAATGATTTATTTATGATTCCGATAGCATAAACAATTTTAAACAACTTTACAATTTAATTCTATTATCACATTTGCTTCATTATCTTGTTATCCTTTGTTGAAAGAGCAGAAATCCACTACTGGTTGCTAGCTGAACACATCAGGTGAGCCAATGGCAAGAGGGATACAAGTGTAGCTAGCTCCCAGTAGTACATTGCTGCTCCTGACCCTTCCTAGGTATGTTTTTCCACAAAGGATACCAAGAGAATGAAGCAAATAAGTTAATAGAAGTAAGCTGGATAGTTGTTTACAGTTGAATGCTCTGTCTGAATCTTAAAGGAAAAATAGTGGGTTTTATATTCCTTTAAAGAGAGGCAGGTGGTCATTTGTAACTAAATGGATCCAGTTTTTCTGGAGGTCCAAGAATAGGAGATGAGACAGAATTTGTTGGACAGATAATATACAAAAAGGGACATTGATGGGAATATATCGTGCCTTAAGGAACAGGGTCAACATTCTCTATTGTCTTCTACTAGGACATGATTGAGTCTCTTCAACTCCTTTACTCTACAACATGAAGGACTAAGGAGGACTACTAACCAACATTGGAATTTAATTTGCACTGATAAGAGCTTACCATTTGGAGACTTGGAAATAACATGTATGTTGTTGTCTTGGTGCCAGAAATTTGAGGAATATCCTGGTTGGAAGCTCTGAAGAATGGCACATTGGACCAACCTATGGCGACACATTTTGCTTAACATAAACACAGTGAGGCCAATTTATTAAAGGTCTTGCGGACCTGATCCAACAGTGCGGATCAGGTCCACAAGACCTCGCTGAATGCGGAGAGCAATACGCTCTCCGTATTCAGCATTGCACCAGCAGCTCACAAGAGCTGCTGGTGCAACGCCGCCCCCTGCAGACTCGCGGCCAATGGGTCGCCAGCAGGGAGGTGTCAATGAACCCGATCGTACTCGATCTTATTGATTTCCGGCGATGTCTGTCCGCCTGCTCAGAGCAGGCGGACAGGGTTATGGAGCAGCAGTCTTTGTGACCGCTGCTCCATAACTTGTGTTTCTGGCGAGTCTGAAGACTCGCCAGAAACATCGGCCGTCAAGCTCCGTTCGGAGCTTGATAGATAGGCCCCAGTGTCTCCAGCATAAGGACTATGTTAATTGATCATTTACCAAGAGTTCCAAGAGAGATGATGATAGAGTTAGTTACTTAATACGCAGTTGGACTTTGACCCATTTTTGGGATATGATGTCTGTATGATATTTTCCTTTATGCTTTTTTAAAACAATTGAAGACTGTACCGACGCAACGTGAGGTAGCGTGTGTAGCTGACAGCACTGCACTTTGAACTTGATCTCTGACTGCTGGGAAAGACAACCATGATGCCCTTGGGAACGGAAGGCGAGTAAGCCCGATGACTCTATAAGAATCCGCTCTGCCTAACTTGCACTTTTAAAGTGCCCTGCCAAATGTGAGTAGATTTCTTACGTTGCCTTTGATGATTCTGTCTGGAGGTTTTACACTACGAGGCACCTTCTCTGATTTTTCTTGTTATTAATTGGTAGTATTCTCTTTGTATCCTGTTTCTTAAGGTTTTGTAGTTATTGTCTGCGTATAAATCGTACAGTTTTCTAGGGTTTAGTGAAGCATTGCCTTAAAGGAACTGTATATACCGATTTTCATATAACTGCATGTAATAGACACTACTATAAAGAAGAATATGCACAGATATTAGTCTAAGAATCCAGTATAAAACCTTTTAAAAACTTATTTAGAAGCTCCCAGTTTAGCACTGTTGATGAAGTTAGGCTTGGACACCCACTGAAAGGGGATGGGAAAGCAAGATGAGAAGGTACTCCCCCCTCCCCTGCATATGAAAAGACCCATTATACAACTAGGAGTCTGTAGACATCAGTATACATCTAAAACTTGGTTAGGAGCTGAATATCAGCACAATTTTATTTAAAAATAAGCAAAACTATACATTGTTACAAAAACACCCCCAGATGGACTATATAAATGGATCATCTACAACAAAATGTATGCAAAGAAAAATCTAGTGTCCCTTTAAGGGCAAACTACAAAAAACATAATTTATGCTTACCTGATAAATTCCTTTCTTCTGTAGTGTGATCAGTCCACGGGTCATCATTACTTCTGGGATATTACTCCTCCCCAACAGGAAGTGCAAGAGGATTCACCCAGCAGAGCTGCATATAGCTCCTCCCCTCTACGTCACTCCCAGTCATTCGACCAAGGACCAACGAGAAAGGAAAAGCCAAGGGTGAAGTGGTGACTGGAGTATAAATTAAAAAATATTTACCTGCCTTAAAAACAGGGCGGGCCGTGGACTGATCACACTACAGAAGAAAGGAATTTATCAGGTAAGCATAAATTATGTTTTCTTCTGTTAAGTGTGATCAGTCCACGGGTCATCATTACTTCTGGGATACCAATACCAAAGCAAAAGTACACGGATGACGGGAGGGATAGGCAGGCTCTTTATACAGAAGGAACCACTGCCTGAAGAACCTTTCTCCCAAAAATAGCCTCCGATGAAGCAAAAGTGTCAAATTTGTAAAATTTGGAAAAAGTATGAAGCGAAGACCAAGTTGCAGCCTTGCAAATCTGTTCAACAGAGGCCTCATTCTTGAAGGCCCAAGTGGAAGCCACAGCTCTAGTAGAATGAGCTGTAATTCTTTCAGGAGGCTGCTGTCCAGCAGTCTCATAAGCTAAACGAATTATGCTACGAAGCCAAAAAGAAAGAGAGGTAGCGGAAGCTTTTTGACCTCTTCTCTGCCCAGAGTAAATGACAAACAGAGAAGACGTTTGTCGAAATTCCTTAGTTGCCTGTAAGTAAAATTTTAGAGCACGGACTACATCCAGGTTGTGCAGTAGACGTTCCTTCTTTGAAGAAGGATTTGGGCATAAAGAAGGAACAACAATCTCTTGATTGATATTCCTGTTAGTAACTACCTTAGGTAAGAACCCAGGTTTAGTACGCAGGACTACCTTATCCGAATGAAAAATCAAATAAGGAGAATCACAATGTAAGGCTGATAATTCAGAGACTCTTCGAGCCGAGGAAATAGCCATTAAAAATAGAACTTTCCAAGATAACAACTTTATATCAATGGAATGAAGGGGTTCAAACGGAACGCCCTGTAAAACATTAAGAACAAGGTTTAAACTCCATGGTGGAGCAACAGTTTTAAACACAGGCTTAATCCTGGCCAAAGCCTGACAAAAAGCCTGGACGTCAGGAACTTCTGACAGACGTTTGTGTAACAGAATGGACAGAGCTGAGATCTGTCCCTTTAATGAACTAGCAGATAAACCCTTTTCTAAACCTTCTTGTAGAAAAGACGATATCCTAGGAATCCTAACCTTACTCCAAGAGTAACCTTTGGATTCACACCAATATAGGTATTTACGCCATATCTTATGGTAAATCTTTCTGGTAACAGGTTTCCTAGCCTGTATTAAGGTATCAATAACTGACTCAGAAAACCCACGTCTTGATAAAATCAAGCGTTCAATTTCCAAGCAGTCAGCTTCAGAGAAGTTAGATTTTGATGTTTGAAGGGACCCTGTATCAGAAGGTCCTGTTTCAGAGGTAGAGACCAAGGTGGACAGGATGACATGTCCACCAGGTCTGCATACCAAGTCCTGCGTGGCCACGCAGGTGCTATTAGAATCACTGATGCTCTCTCTTGTTTGATTCTGGCAATCAATCGAGGAAGCAACGGGAAGGGTGGAAACACGTAAGCCATCCTGAAGTCCCAAGGTGCTGTCAGAGCATCTATCAGGACTGCTCCTGGATCCCTGGATCTGGACCCGTAACGAGGAAGCTTGGCGTTCTGTCGAGACGCCATGAGATCTATCTCTGGTTTGCCCCAACGTCGAAGTATTTGGGCAAAGACCTCCGGATGAAGTTCCCACTCCCCCGGATGAAAAGTCTGACGACTTAAGAAATCCGCCTCCCAGTTCTCCACTCCCGGGATGTGGATTGCAGACAGGTGGCAAGAGTGAGACTCTGCCCAGCGAATTATCTTTGATACTTCCATCATAGCTAGGGAGCTTCTTGTCCCTCCCTGATGGTTGATGTAAGCTACAGTCGTGATGTTGTCCGACTGAAACCTGATGAACCCCCGAGTTGTCAACTGGGGCCAAGCCAGGAGGGCATTGAGAACTGCTCTCAATTCCAGAATGTTTATTGGCAGGAGACTCTCCTCCTGACTCCATTGTCCCTGAGCCTTCAGAGAATTCCAGACGGCACCCCAACCTAGAAGGCTGGCGTCTGTTGTTACAATTGTCCAGTCTGGTCTGCTGAATGGCATCCCCCTGGACAGATGTGGCTGAGAAAGCCACCATAGAAGAGAATTTCTGGTCTCTTGATCCAGATTCAGAGAAGGGGACAAGTCTGAGTAATCCCCATTCCACTGACTTAGCATGCACAGTTGCAGTGGTCTGAGGTGTAAGCGTGCAAAGGGTACTATGTCCATTGCCGCTACCATTAAGCCGATTACCTCCATGCATTGAGCCACTGACGGGTGTTGAATGGAATGAAGGGTGCGGCAAGCACTTTGAAGTCTTGTTAGCCTGTCCTCTGTCAGGTAAATCTTCATTTCTACAGAATCTATAAGAGTCCCCAGGAAGGGAACTCTTGTGAGTGGAACGAGTGAACTTTTCTTTTCGTTCACCTTCCATCCATGTGACCTTAGAAATGCCAGCACTAACTCTGTATGAGACTTGGCAGTTTGAAAGCTTGAAGCTTGTATCAGAATGTCGTCTAGGTATGGAGCTACCGAGATTCCCCGCGGTCTTAGTACCGCCAGAAGAGCACCCAGAACCTTTGTGAAGATTCTTGGAGCTGTAGCCAATCCGAATGGAAGAGCCACAAACTGGTAATGTCTGTCTAGGAAGGCAAACCTTAGGTACCGATAATGATCTTTGTGAATCGGTATGTGAAGGTAAGCATCTTTTAAATCTACAGTGGTCATGTACTGACCCTCTTGGATCATAGGTAAAATTGTCCGAATAGTCTTCATCTTGAACGATGGAACTCTTAGGAATTTGTTTAGGATCTTTAAGTCCAGGATTGGTCTGAAAGTTCCCTCTTTTTTGGGAACCACAAACAGATTTGAGTAAAACCCCTGTCCCTGTTCCGATCGTGGAACTGGATGGATTACTCCCATTAACAAGAGCTCTTGTACGCAGCGTAGAAACGCCTCTTTCTTTGTCTGGATTGTTGACAATCTTGACAGATGAAATCTCTCTCTTGGAGGAGAGTATTTGAAGTCCAGAAGGTATCCCTGAGATATTATCTCTAGCGCCCAGGGATCCTGAACATCTCTTGCCCAAGCCTGGGCGAAGAGAGAAAGTCTGCCCCCCACTAGATCCGATCCCGGATCGGGGGCCCTCAATTCATGCTGTTTTAGGGGCAGCAGCAGGTTTCCTAGTCTGCTTGCCCTTGTTCCAGGACTGGTTAGGTTTCCAGCCTTGTCTGTAGCGAGCAACAGCTCCTTCCTGTTTTGGTGCAGAGGAAGTCGATGCTGCTCCTGCTTTGAAATTACGAAAGGAACGAAAATTAGACTGTCTAGTCTTGGCTTTGGCTTTGTCCTGAGGCAGGGCATGGCCTTTACCTCCTGTAATGTCAGCGATAATCTCTTTCAACCCGGGCCCGAATAAGGTCTGCCCTTTGAAAGGTATATTAAGCAATTTAGACTTAGAAGTAACATCAGCTGACCAGGATTTTAGCCACAGCGCCCTGCGTGCCTGAATGGCGAATCCTGAATTCTTCGCCGTAAGTTTAGTAAGATGTACTACGGCCTCCGAAATGAATGAATTAGCTAGTTTAAGGACTCTAAGCCTGTCCGTAATGTCGTCCAGAGTAGCTGAACCAATGTTCTCTTCCAGAGACTCAATCCAGAATGCCGCTGCAGCCGTGATCGGCGCAATGCATGCAAGGGGTTGCAATATAAAACCTTGTTGAACAAACATTTTCTTAAGGTAACCCTCTAACTTTTTATCCATTGGATCTGAAAAAGCACAGCTATCCTCCACCGGGATAGTGGTACGCTTAGCTAAGGTAGAAACTGCTCCCTCCACCTTAGGGACCGTTTGCCATAAGTCCCTTGTGGTGGCGTCTATTGGAAACATTTTTCTAAATATCGGAGGGGGTGAGAACGGCACACCGGGTCTATCCCACTCCTTAGTAACAATTTCAGTAAGTCTCTTAGGTATAGGAAAAACCTCAGTACTCGTCGGTACCGCAAAATATTTATCCAACCTACACATTTTCTCTGGTATTGCAACTGTGTTACAATCATTCAGAGCCGCTAACACCTCCCCTAGTAATACACGGAGGTTTTCCAGTTTAAATTTAAAATTTGAAATATCTGAATCCAGTCTGTTTGAATCAGAACCGTCACCCACAGAATGAAGTTCTCCGTCCTCATGTTCTGCCACCTGTGACGCAGTGTCTGACATGGCCCTAATATTATCAGCGCACTCTGTTCTCACCCCAGAGTGATCACGCTTACCTCTTAGTTCTGGTAATTTAGCCAAAACCTCAGTCATAACAGTAGCCATATCCTGTAATGTGATTTGTAATGGCCGCCCAGATGTACTCGGTGCTACAATATCACGCACCTCCCTCTGAGCGGGAGATGTAGGTACTGACACGTGAGGCGAGTTAGTCGGCATAACTCTCCCCTCGTTGTTTGGTGAAATTTGTTCAATTTGTACAGATTGACTTTTATTTAAAGTAGCATCAATACAGTTAGTACATAAATTTCTATTGGGCTCCACTTTGGCATTGCAACAAATGACACAGGTATCATCCTCTGAATCAGACATGTTTAACACACTAGCAAATAAACTTGCAACTTGGAAATACAATTCAATTAGAATAAAATTAAAACGTACTGTGCCTTTAAGAAGCACAGAAGATCTATGACAGTTGAAAATTAATAAATTGAAACAGTTATAGCCTCAATCCTTGTAAACAACACAACTTTAGCAAAGGTTTAATCCCATTAGCAAAGATAACAAATTCTGAAAGCAGGAAACAAATTACAGAATAAACGTTTTTTATCTCAGTCAAACTATAATTCTCACAGCTCTGCTGAGAGAAATTACCTCCCTCAAAATAAGTTTTGAAGACCCCTGAGCTCTGTAGAGATGAACCGGATCATGCAGGGAATACAATGAGTTGCTGACTGAAATATTTGATGCGTAGTAAAAGCGCCAAAAAAAACGGCCCCTCCCCCTCACACACAGCAGTGAGGGAGAACAGAAACTGTCAGAAAACAGATTAAGCAACTGCCAAGTGGAAAAATAGTGCCCAAACATTTATTCACTCAGTACCTCAGCAAATGAAAACGATTTTACATTCCAGCAAAAACGTTAAACATAATCTCTAGTTATTAAATAGCTTTATGTATTTCTTACAGTGTAATTCTAGTGAAGTACCATTCCCCAGAATACTGAAGTGTAAAGTATACATACATGACATTATATCGGTATGGCAGGATTTTCTCATCAATTCCATTGTCAGAAAATAAAAACTGCTACATACCTCTATGCAGATTCATCTGCCCGCTGTCCCCTGATCTGAAGTTTACCTCTCCTCAGATGGCCGAGAAACAGCAATATGATCTTAACTACTCCGGCTAAAATCATAACAAAAACTCTGGTAGATTCTTCTTCAAACTCTGCCAGAGAGATAATAACACACTCCGGTGCTATTTTAAAATAACAAACCTTTGATTGAAGATATAAAACTAAGTATAATCACCATAGTCCTCTCACACATCCTATCTAGTCGTTGGGTGCAAGAGAATGACTGGGAGTGACGTAGAGGGGAGGAGCTATATGCAGCTCTGCTGGGTGAATCCTCTTGCACTTCCTGTTGGGGAGGAGTAATATCCCAGAAGTAATGATGACCCGTGGACTGATCACACTTAACAGAAGAAAGTGCCCTTAATCTGTGATGCTGTTAGAGTACTTTTAAGACAAGTTGATATTATTCTATCACTATTTATTATACTGTTGTATACAAAATGTTACAGCTGCCTTAAAATCACAGTGGCCCTTTAAACACCACACTCCCATATTTTAATTCTATTGGTACTTCCCTCCCTAACTTTTTATATATACCTGTATATATTCATATATATATATAGTATATATATATATATACTAGTCCTAAAGCCCGTTCACATGGGCCATTTCTCTTGTTAAGTGTGTTCAGTCCACGGGTCATCCATTACTTATGGGATATATTCTCCTTCCCAACAGGAAGTTGCAAGAGGATCACCCAAGCAGAGCTGCTATATAGCTCCTCCCCTCACATGTCATATCCAGTCATTCTCTTGCAACCCTCAACAAAGAAGGAGGTCGCGGGAGGAGTTGGAGTTTTTACTTAATTATTCTTCAATCAAAAGTTTGTTATTTTAAATGGCACCGGAGTGTGCTGTTTTTCTATCTCAGGCAGTATTTGGAAGAAGAAACTGCCTGCGTTTTCTATGATCTTAGCAGGCGTAACTAAGATCCACTGGCTGTTCTCGACATTCTGAGGAGTGGGGTAACTTCAGAACATGGGAATAGCATGCGGGGTCCCCCGCAAACGAGGTATGTGCAGTACAATATTTTCTGGGAATGGAATTGACTAAGAAAACACTGCTGTTACCCGTATGATGTAAGTACAGCCTTAAATGCAGTAGTAGTGACTGGTATCAGGCTGATGAATGTATGCACAGTAGAGTTATTTTCTAGGGACTAGAATTTGACTGAGAAAATACTGTTAATACTGAAATAATGCTTAAGCCTTATCTGCAGTGGAAGCGACTGGTTGCAGGCTTAGTGATAACTTTGCATTACATTAAAAGAAGTTTGTTTTTAAAAACGTTTCCTGGCATGTTATTCGTTTTGTGAGGTACTTTGGTGATAAATCCTTTTGGGCATGAATTTTTTCTCTTTTTTTCCACATGGCTAACGTATATTTCTGCATAGAAACCGTTATATCAGGTCTCCCACTGCTGTAGATGAGCGGGAGGGGCCTTTTTTAGCGCCTTGTTGCGCAGTTAAAATTCTAGCAGAGTCTTCCTGCTTCTTCCTCCTTGATCCAGGACGTCTCTAGAGAGCTCAGGGGTCTTCAAAATTCGTGTGTTAGACTGTGATGAAAACGTTAAATATTAATTTGATATCCGTTTTTTTTTTGGGTACTGAGCGGTTAATCATCCTTTTGCTAATGGGTGCAATCCTCTGCTAATTAATACATTTAAAGAATGGTTGACTATAACTGAATTAGTTCTTTGTTATTCAACTGTGTTTTTTTAAAAAAAAAAAAAAAGCGCTGCAGCGTTTTTTATATTGCTTGTAAACTTATTGAAGTAATTTCCAAGCTTGCTAGCTTCATTGCTAGTCTGTTTAAACATGTCTGATACAGAGGAATCTGCTTGTTCATTATGTTTAAAAGCCGATGTGGAGCCCAATAGAAATATGTGTACCAATTGTATTGATATTACTTTGAATAAAAGTCAATCTGTACCGATAAAGAAATTATCACCAGACAACGAGGGGGAAGTTATGCCGTCTAACTCTCCTCACGTGTCAGTACCTTCGTCTCCCGCTCGGGAGGTGCGTGAGATTGAGGCGCCAAGTACATCAAGGCCCTTACAAATCACTTTACATGATATGGCTAATGTTATGAAAGAAGTATTATACAATATGCCCGAGTTAAGAGGCAAGCGCGACAGCTCTGGGTTAAGGACAGAGCGCGCAGATGACACGAGAGCCATGTCCGATACTGCGTCACAATTTGCAGAACATGAGGACGGAGAGCTTCATTCTGTGGGTGACGGTTCTGATTCGGGGAGACCGGATTCAGAAATTTCAAATTTTAAATTTAAGCTTGAGAACCTCCGCATGTTGCTAGGGGAGGTGTTAGCGGCTCTGAATGATTGTGACACGGTGGCAATCCCAGAGAAATTATGTAGGCTGGATAAATACTATGCGGTACCGGTGTGTACTGACGTTTTTCCTATACGAAAGAGGCTTACAGAGATTATTAGCAAGGAGTGGGATAGACCCGGTGTGCCTTTTTCCCCTCCTCCGATATTTAGAAAAATGTTCCCTATAGACGCCACCACACGAGACTTATGGCAGACGGTCCCTAAGGTGGAGGGAGCAGTTTCTACTTTAGCCAAGCGTACCACTATCCCGGTGGAGGATAGCTGTGCTTTCTCAGATCCAATGGATAAAAAATTAGAGGGTTATCTTAAGAAAATGTTTGTTCAACAAGGTTTTATATTACAGCCTCTTGCATGCATTGCGCCTGTCACTGCTGCAGCGGCATTCTGGTTTGAGTCTCTGGAAGAGGCGATTCGCACAGCACCATTGGATGAGTCTTTGAGCAAGATTAGAACCCTTAAGCTGGCTAATGCGTTTGTTTCGGATGCCGTAGTGCATTTGACCAAACTTACGGCTAAGAATTCCAGATTCGCCATACAGGCGCGCAGAGCGCTATGGCTTAAATCCTGGTCAGCAGATGTAACTTCTAAATCTAAACTACTAAACATTCCTTTCAAAGGGCAGACCTTATTCGGGCCCGGCTTGAAGGAAATTATTGCTGACATTACTGGAGGTAAGGGTCACACCCTTCCTCAGGACAGGGCCAAATCAAAGGCCAAACAGTCTAATTTTCGTGCCTTTCGTAATTTCAAGGCTGGAGCAGCATCAACTTCCTCCGCTCCAAAACAGGAAGGAACTACTGCTCGTTACAGACAGGGTTGGAAAGGCAACCAGTCATGGAACAAGGGCAAGCAGGCCAGAAAGCCTACTTCCGCCCCTAAGACAGCATGAAGACAGGGCCCCCTTTCCGGAGACGGATCTAGTAGGGGGCAGACTTTCTCTCTTCGCCCAGGCTTGGGCAAGAGATGTACAGGATCCCTGGACGTTGGAGATTATATCTCAGGGATACCTTCTGGATTTCAAAACTTCTCCTCCACAAGGGAGGTTTCATCTGTCAAGGTTATCAACAAACCTAGTAAAGAAAGAGGCATTTCTACAATGTGTACAAGACCTCTTAGTGATGGGAGTGATCCACCCAGTTCCGCCAACGGAACAGGGGCAAGGGTTTTATTCAAATCTGTTTGTGGTTCCCAAAAAAGAGGGAACCTTCAGACCAATCTTAGACTTAAAAATCTTTTTTTTTTTTTTTTTTATAAATTTCTTTATTATTTGCCGAATCATTCAATGTAACAAGAAACAATGATTAATAATACAACAATAGAGAAAAAAAAACTATACCGTACAATATACGCAGAATCTTGTCGTATTGTCATTTACATAATTTTACAATCTTGAACAAATTAAAAGATACTCGACACCTGAGTCTACAAAAACATATAACAATCATTTGTCGGCTTTTTTTTTTTTTTTTCTAGCTTACATAAGAAAGAAAGAGGAAAAAAGACAAAACAAACAAAAAAAAAAAAAAAAAAAAAAAAAAAAGGGGGGGGGGAGAAATGAATTATAATAAAGTATTTTCTTGAGTGGATCTTATTACTCTCTACATTTATACCTCTGTTGGATTTCTAATCCAGGTATATGGAAACAATTCTAATATGACCATCTCAATGAAACTAAGTGAAGAAAGGAAGGGTGCTAATATCTGTTTTTGAATAGTTAGAGGATATGTCTTAATGATGGAGTACCAAGCATATAAGAATTTCTTAATTCTATTTTCAGACAAAGACTGAAGATGGTAGGATTCAAAGAGGATTTGTTCCTGTAGCATTTGGGTAATTGTAGAGAGCGAGGGCGCTCTTCTGGCTTTCCAGCTTTTTAATATACAAAGTCTTACAGTTAATATTATAATATTTAAGGGGTATGTCCAACAACACACTTGACTGTTAGAAGTATTAAATAATAAGACAATATCCCGGAATGTGAGGGAGATAGATGAGTTGTGAACTTTATTAAACCAGTATGTGATTTTTTGCCATAATTGTCTTATCTTGGGGCAAGCCCAAAACATATGAAACAGATCAGCATCTTGGTAGTGACATCTTGGACACTCAGCGGATCCATCCCGATAGTACTTGGCAGTTTTCGCTGGATATTGGTAAAAATCATTTATGAATTTCATATGTGATTCCTTCCAATTTGAAGGTATTAAGCACTTATCTAAGTTATTAAAACTCAGGCAAATTTTATCCTGATCTATATCTGGGATTAACGGTAACCAAAAGTTACAGATCTTACCCATTATGACTTGAGATTGTTTAGATAACATTATGTCGTATATCAGAGAAATTGATGTAATACCAGCAGTAAATCTTTGTAAGAGAGTCCTGACCTCAGACCATGCAATGGACAGAGGTAACCTCCATTTTTGAGCAGAGATAAAGTGTCTGATTTGAAAAAATGCAAATAAATCGGATCTGGGCAAATTAAATGCGGCAAACAAGGTTTCCCCTTGAAGTACTAACTCGTCCGAGCCAAATAATTGGCAAACCCGATTTAATCCTTTTTCTGCCCATAGCTTAAAAACCTTCTGGCTAATTCCTGGTAAAAAGAGAGGGTTACCCTGAATAGGAAGAAAATCTGAAAGGGAAGAATCTATCTCCATTATTTTACAAAATTTATGCCATGCAAGAACTATATTTTTAAATGTAATCATTATGGAGACATTAGAAGGAAGCTGTTTAGGTTGACAATGGATTATAGCTGCCAATGCGAAAGGATGGATCAAGAAGGATTCTTCTTCATATGTGGCGTAGATATTTGTCTTTGCCAGCCAATCAATTGCAATTTTCAATAATGAGGCAATATTATACAATCTAATGTCAGGAAATGATAACCCGGCAGCGCCTGATTTTTGTGAAAGTCTTGCTAAGGAAATACGAGGTTTTTTATTCCCCCATATAAATTTTGAAAAGTGGGAACACAATTTCCTTAAATCAATATTACGTAAGTATATCGGCAAATTCTGTAAAGGATACAGCAGCCGAGGGAGAATAATGGTTTTAACTAGATTGACCCGCGCCATTAAAGACAGTGGGAAAGAAATCCACAATTGTAGATCCACTTTAATTTTTTGAAATAACGAGATATAGTTATCAGTGTACCAGTATTTAGGGTTTTTGTGTAATACAAGCCCTAAATATTTAATGGATTCTACCTCTTTAAAAGTATTAAAGTAAAGGTAAACTTTAGCTGTATTGAAAGTCTGTCAGCATTGTAATACTCAATAACAAAGTAGTCACTAACTTTATTTTTAATTTCATGCTATACTTTTTATGCAATCTAATCTTTTATTTTCCTACCGTTTATTTACCAACTCCTCCCCCATGCCACTTCCGTGTTTCTCTGTAGCATGTCAGAGAGCGGTCTCATCCTCTCTTTACGTCACGTGAAAGCGCGTTCACGATTTAGATTTGCTCTGCGCATGCGCCAATTCCCGATACAAAGTATTCATTGTTCAAAAGCATTGATTGATTGTTATAGTGCCAGTGATTGCTTTAACATAATACAGTTTGTGGAACCCCTTTTTCACACTCGATCGATGCGATGCTTATTATGAGACAAAACAGATGAATAGTAACACAGGTCTCACAGAGCATGCGCATCTCACGAACGAGCACGGGTGGAACTATGATGATTGAAGTAAAACGCATGCGCACAGGAATCTAGTGACGTATGAATGGAAGGGCTGACCCCCTCCTGCGGAAGAAGCTAATTGGGCATTAATATAGATCGAAACTGTCAATCAACTATTGCAAAATGGCGGGCGGATGAAAAATTTGTGTCGGTCAAGTACTTGTAAAGTAGAAATATTAGTAATTACGATACTTATGATAATATTGATGAATGAAAGTTATGCTTATTTTTTAATCTATATAAAATATCGTTAAGTAGTATGCTCGACTTTACCTTACCTTTAATAGATAAGCTTAAAGGAGATTTGCAGACAATCATCAATTCACTTTTCCTGGTATTGACCTTATAACCTGAGAACGAGCTAAACTCTTCCAAAAGTTGGATCAAAATTGGAATGGAATGCTGTAAATTCTCTAAAGAAAGTAAAATATCATCTGCATATAATAATATATTCAAGCGAGATGTACCCAGGGGGATTCCAGTAAGGTACTTTCTCACTTGAATTGCAAATGGTTCTAGTGCCATATTAAACAGTAGCGGAGATAGGGGACATCCTTGTCGTGTACCCCGCTGCATGAAGATTTTGGAAGAGATAGTACCGTTTACCACTAGGTGAGATATAGGATTAGAATATATTCTATGAATGCATTTTACAAAATTCCCTTTAATGCCGAATTTTCCTAGTGATGTGAATAGATGTTCCCATACTATGGAATCAAAAGCTTTAACTGCGTCTAGTGTTAAGACTGCCATATCATATCTTCTATTTGGCTGCTCCTGATTCCAAGCATAGTCTAGGAAAGTTGTTAGTTTACGTATATTCTTGGTTGAATTTCTGTTGGTCATGAACCCCGTTTGGTCCGGATGAATGAGTTTCTGTAAACACTGAGAAAATCTATTGGCTAAAATAGCTGTTAGAATCTTATAATCGGTGTTTAAGACCGATATTGGTCTATAAGATGCCGGATCCTCTGCATCTTTATCTTTCTTTAATATAAGGGAGATATTAGCCATTGTAAAATAAGCAGAAATCGGCATGCTTTCTGTATAATATTTATTATAAAGCAATTCTAATACTGGTACTAACTCTTCCTTTAGACACTTATAGAATTCAGATGGAAATCCATCAGGGCCAGCTGCTTTATTGCCTTTCAGTTTATCAATAGCTTTGTCAATTTCTTCTTTAGTTATAGGTTCATTTAATGCCATCAAATCCTCAGCTGAAATTTGTGGAGTCACTATTTTAGCCCAGAATCTCTCTTGCCTATCCATGTCTATCTCTACTGTGGAATATAACCTCTGGTAGTACGAAGCCAGACTTTCGCAAATTTTCTCAGTTTCAAAATATCTATTCTCATTATCTTTAATGGCGGATATGAAATTTTTCTTCTTTCTACATTTAGTGAGACTAGCTAGAAATTTAGCTGACCTCCCATGAAATCCCCTATAGAAACGGGAGTGATCCACCCAGTTCCGCGGACGGAACAGGGGCAAGGGTTTTATTCAAATCTGTTTGTGGTTCCCAAGAAAGAGGGAACCTTCAGACCAATCTTAGATTTAAAAATCTTAAACAAATTCCTAAGGGTTCCATCGTTCAAGATGGAAACCATTCGGACCATCCTACCCATGATCCAAGAGGGTCAATATATGACCACAGTGGACTTAAAGGATGCCTACCTTCACATACCGATTCACAAAGATCATTATCGGTACCTAAGGTTTGCCTTTCTAGACAGGCATTACCAGTTTGTAGCTCTTCCCTTCGGGTTAGCTACGGCCCCGAGAATTTTTACAAAGGTTCTGGGCTCACTTCTGGCGGTGCTAAGACCACGAGGCATAGCGGTGGCTCTGTACCTAGACGACATTCTGATACAAGCGTCAAGTTTTCAAAATGCAAAGTCTCATACAGAGATTGTTCTAGCATTTCTGAGGTCGCATGGGTGGAAAGTGAACGTGGAAAAGAGTTCTCTGTTACCACTCACAAGAGTCCCTTTTCTAGGGACTCTTATAGATTCTGTAGAGATGAAGATTTACCTGACGGAGTCCAGGTTATCGAAGATTCTCAATGCTTGCCGTGTCCTTCACTCCATTCCAAGCCCATCAGTAGCTCAGTGCATGGAAGTAATCGGCTTAATGGTCGCGGCAATGGACATACAGGGAGTGCAGAATTATTAGGCAAATGAGTATTTTGACCACATCATCCTCTTTATGCATGTTGTCTTACTCCAAGCTGTATAGGCTCGAAAGCCTACTACCAATTAAGCATATTAGGTGATGTGCATCTCTGTAATGAGAAGGGGTGTGGTCTAATGACATCAACACCCTATATCAGGTGTGCATAATTATTAGGCAACTTCCTTTCCTTTGGCAAAATGGGTCAAAAGAAGGACTTGATAGGCTCAGAAAAGTAAAAAATAGTGAGATATCTTGCAGAGGGATGCAGCACTCTTAAAATTGCAAAGCTTCTGAAGCGTGATCATCGAACAATCAAACGTTTCATTCAAAATAGTCAACACGGTCGCAAGAAGCGTGTGGAAAAACCAAGGCGCAAAATAACTGCCCATGAACTGAGAAAAGTCAAGCGTGCAGCTGCCAAGATGCCACTTGCCACCAGTTTGGCCATATTTCAGAACTGCAACATCACTGGAGTGCCCAAAAGCACAAGGTGTGCAATACTCAGAGACATGGCCAAGGTAAGAAAGGCTGAAAGACGACCACCACTGAACAAGACACACAAGCTGAAACGTCAAGACTGGGCCAAGAAATATCTCAAGACTGATTTTTCTAAGGTTTTATGGACTGATGAAATGAGAGTGAGTCTTGATGGGCCAGATGGATGGGCCCGTGGCTGGATTGGTAAAGGGCAGAGAGCTCCAGTCCGACTCAGACGCCAGCAAGGTGGAGGTGGAGTACTGGTTTGGGCTGGTATCATCAAAGATGAGCTTGTGGGGCCTTTTCTGGTTGAGGATGGAGTCAAGCTCAACTCCCAGTCCTACTGGCAGTTTCTGGAAGACACCTTCTTCAAGCAGTGGTACAGGAAGAAGTCTGCATCCTTCAAGAAAAACATGATTTTCATGCAGGACAATGCTCCATCACACGCGTCCAAGTACTCCACAGCGTGGCTGGCAAGAAAGGGTATAAAAGAAGAAAATCTAATGACATGGCCTCCTTGTTCACCTGATCTGAACCCCATTGAGAACCTGTGGTCCATCATCAAATGTGAGATTTACAAGGAGGGAAAATAGTACACCTCTCTGAACAGTGTCTGGGAGGCTGTGGTTGCTGCTGCACGCAATGTTGATGGTGAACAGATCAAAACACTGACAGAATCCATGGATGGCAGGCTTTTGAGTGTCCTTGCAAAGAAAGGTGGCTATATTGGTCACTGATTTGTTTTTGTTTTGTTTTTGAATGTCAGAAATGTATATTTGTGAATGTTGAGATGTTATATTGGTTTCACTGGTAACAATAAATAATTGAAATGGGTATATATTTGTTTTTTGTTAAGTTGCCTAATAATTATGCACAGTAATAGTCACCTGCACACAAAGATATCCCCCTAAAATAGCTATAACTAAAAACAAACTAAAAACTACTTCCAAAACTATTCAGCTTTGATATTAATGAGTTTTTTGGGTTCATTGAGAACATGGTTGTTGTTCAATAATAAAATTAATCCTCAAAAATACAACTTGCCTAATAATTCTGCACTCCCTGTAGTGCCATTTGCGCGCCTACATCTCAGACCGCTGCAACTATGCATGCTAAGTCAATGGAACAGGGATTACTCAGATCTGTCCCCTTTGCTAAATCTGGACCAGGAGACCAGAGATTCTCTTCTCTGGTGGTTGTCACGGGTTCATCTGTCCAAAGGAATGACTTTTCGCAGACCAGATTGGACGATTGTAACAACAGATGCCAGCCTACTAGGCTGGGGAGCAGTCTGGAACTCCCTGAAGGCTCAGGGATCGTGGACTCAGGAGGAGAAACTCCTCCCGATAAACATTCTAGAATTAAGAGCAATATTCAA